>NW_007737827.1:0-763 GCF_000696425.1 Galeopterus variegatus | reverse complement strand
CAAGGTAAGCTTATGCTTGAGAATAAGATTATTTCTATAGTGAGTATTTCTCGTGTGAGACAGTTTTCTTTTTCTTTTTGAAAGACATTATCAGTTATTTCTGTTATCATAATATACTACCTTCTTTCATGTGCTCCTTAAGTTTCATTTATATATCTCATGCCTTTTCAATAGAAATCTTTTGCAAATATTTGGGGGCATATCTAAGTGAAATGTATGATAAACCTACTATTAAAATGTACTAGAATCCAGAAGAGAAAGTTTATTTAATCAGTTAGTCTAATGCCACCCATTTTGCACATTTAAACTTTGCACAAATTGAGTGAAATTCTCTGATTATTTTCATTGAGATATTCAAGGGTACTTCAAAAAGTTCATGGAAAACTAGAATTAAACAATAATACAAATCTTTCCACAAACTTTTGAAGCACCGTCATATTTAATATAAAACAATGCATAAATCTAACAAACAGCTTTGACAATGGCATATACTCTATAAACACTTATAACAATATTAAGAATCTTTCTAACCCTTCAGAAAGTCCCCTCATGTCCGTTTCCAGTGAATTCTACTCTCCAATGCCCCTTCAACCATTATCTAATTTTTATCACTTTATAATAATTTTGTCTGTTTTTGAATTTTGCTTAAATAATGTAGCCTGTATTCTTTTGTGTTTAGCTTTTTCAGTCAGCAAATCATTGTGCTTATCAGTAGTTCATTTTTTAAATTATTGAATAAAGTTCCAATTTGAGTGTGTGTGTG
>NW_007737826.1:44144-49580 GCF_000696425.1 Galeopterus variegatus | reverse complement strand
TTTGGTAAAATTCTGCTGTGAATCCATCTGGTCCTGGTCTTTTCTTTGTTGGGAGCCTTCTCATTAAAGCCCTAAAAGTTTGAATAACCCTAATTCACATATCATTTCCCAAATGCATTGGACCCTAAAACTCTTTTTCCTTCATAAAATTTATTAATAATTTACAGAATGAATGTCTACAGGATATGCCTTAGCAAGCACTGATGTATTGACACAGCCTGGGGTTGTATTACATTTCTTAGTGTCAAGATTACCCTACGATGAACCCTGAGCCCTATGGGTTACCCTACTGACCAGAGCCCTATGTTTTCCACACATACTGCTTGTCTGTCCTCTCTTGAACTTAGAAACAATCAAATCTTGTACTTAAGTGTACTATGTTGTCCCTGTACTCACCTTGTTTGGTTTAGCTCCATATTATTTCCTGATGAGATACTATTATCCTCTGAAGATATTTATAGTTCATCCCAACCTCTATGATAGCTTTTTGAATGTTTGGACAGCATTCTAAGTAACTTATTTTAGTCTGCTTTTTACTAGGCCAAGCATCCTAAATTCTTCTACTTCTCTCATCATTTGTATGGGGCCTGATGTTTAGAATTTAAATGCCCCTCTCTGAGCACTGTAGAGTTAGATAACTTTTGTATTCATTGTTAACTCTGCAAAAGAGCCTTGACTGTCTTCATAAGTTTGTCTGAGCTAGCACATTACAGTCAACACTCAGTCTTTGAAAGGCAGGTCCTTATGTGCATCTGTGTACTGAGGGCACATTCTTTTGATCATAGACCACAATATGATTAATACTGCTCTTATCCTTCCCCAATATTTGAAATGCCAGCCTGAAGAACCCTTGAATGCACAAAATCTTGGTACTGGTATCAAGAAAAAATTGCCAAATTTCTACCAAAGAAACAATACAATCCTGTTTCCATCATTAAAAACTTAAAGTTCTCTGATTCCTGGCCCTATGTGAGACAGTGTCACTATTGAGGAATCTTTGGTTCATTGTGTTCATTGGTTTTCTCACTCCCTTCTACACAGCATGGCTCTGATCATAAAATCAGAGACTCGTTTTGTTCATCAAAGCATCTTTGCAGGCCTTTTCAAAACTGCACTTAAGTATCTCCTCTGCTACATCATTAGTGTAAATTGACTGCCATCAGAACTGATTCCCACTTTGTTAGTCCATTCTCAAACCAGGTGAATACATCCCCACATCACTTTCCCATGTGTTTTCCTAAAGTAGCAAGAAAAACCCTCCTGCACTGCATGATCCAAATGTCTGAGCAGTTATTGTTACTACCTGGCAAAGCCAGAATAGTTTACGGGTTTTCTGTGGCCCGAAACCACCTTCAAAATATAATAACTATTTGATATTTAACTCTTTCCAGTTCTTTCTTCTTATACCCAGACAGTAGTCCTGATTTCTCTATAAAAGTTATCATCATCTTTACTTCCCCTACATTAGATTTGGTGAATCTTGTCCCATGGGCTTGTAAAGCTAATCCTCCTGTGATTTACACCCTGGGCAATGTCCCTGCTGGTGAACAGAATACTGGTTACCTCTTTCTCAGGTAGGTCATCCAGTCTGAACTTCAGGAGAAAAGAATGGCAGGTGGGGACAACTGCTTGTGCTGGTGTAACTTCCTACTTGTGTCTTAGAAAGCCTATTCTTTCTTGGGCTTACCTCCTCTGCAACCTTTTTTCACTACCTCAGGGCTCAGGTATTTGGATGTTGACAAGTAAGTAGTACATCTTTGTCTCCTCTAGCATGAAAATTAGTTGCCTCTTCAATACTTAGAGCATAAATAGGTTGTGAACACATATAGAGTCCATATCCTTTAAATTAATTGAGTTATACTACATATCTATTAAGCATGGTAGCATTTGTCCTGTGAGTGAGATTTTGACACACATTAAACCCAAATTTTTATGAAAGTTTTATAAATAGGAAATTTTACTGTAAATGCTTTAAGATTACCAATGTCCCCATAAATGAACTAGTCACCTAAGGATGGCTAGTAGCACAGTCTTCAGAAACCATGTCCTCTGAACTGAACCTATTACTTTGGGGCTGGAAACCCCCAGCAATCTCACAATTGTGTGCAATCTCATGGAGAACAGGAAAGGATGTTTTATGACACTGCTGAGGATTGGGAGCAAGATCTGTTGGAATGGATGTGGGAAAAGTGAGGCCATTGGGCCCTGACCCCTTTCATCCAATACTGGTGGAAGAGCCCCTTCTTAGGGAAATCTACCCATGTGTCCCCATCCACTCCTGTGCTCATAGATGGACCCTGACAGTGCTTGCAACGAGGCCACCTCCCACCTTCCAATTCCCATCCTCAGCCCACAAGGAGTAACAAACATCCTCAGTGACTGCATGGAGCTGGTCAATGAAGGTTAAACCTCCACTTTATAAGGGCTTCACAAAAGGGAGGGCGCTTTGGAAGTAGCACCAATACTTCATTTTCAGGGAGAGTACAGAGGGAAAAAGCTAATCATGTGTCTCCACTTTGTGTAGAACTAGAATTGGGAGTCAGTAAAGGGGTCCTTCTTCCTATATCTCGTCAACAGAATATTGAAGAGACCTTGGAGCAGACCCGAAGCCTGAACATGTACTGCCACTTTGCAAATGGCATAGGTGAGCCCAAGTACATGCCTGTACAATCATGGGAACTTTTGACCCAGACCCTGGTGGAAGCCTTGGAGAACCACAACGAAGTCAACCCAGTGATGGACCTGGTTCTCTTTGAGGATGCCATACGCCATGTGTAAGTGTGCTTCTCTTCTCGCCTTTCCTGTCTTCCTCTTCTTACTGTCAGGGGTCTCGTTTGGCTGTTTGAGCACACATTCATGAAGCCAGGGAAGCAGCTACTGCCCCTGCCATGAATGTCAAGACGGCTGCTGATGGAGCAGCAGCTGCAGCTTCTGCCACCGGCCCTAAGGGGCAGCACAGTGCTGAGCACGGGCAGAACTGGATTTGCTTCCATGTCTGCCCTTTACTATCCGTGGGCATGATCACGGTGACACCAGGGGAAGATTTGAGATCACAAAAGAGGCACCAGAACAGCTCAGGACCCCCATCCCTAGGCCCTACTCGTCCAAGGGCCAATTTTTAAAAACTGAGACACAGAGGTTTTGTTCAAGTGCACAGATATTTTTTTAATTAAATATCTTTTTGAGTGTTGTTGCTATCGATGAATCATTGAGTGTAATCACCAAGCCCCCCAGGTAATTTACACTTGAACCAATGCTGTCCCTCGACCTCACTTTATATTCCTCACTCAAAATCCCATTTACCATCCCAACCCACCTTCCACCCTGCCAACTGCAAAATCTGCTTCATCTCCAACTTCTCTGAATTTTCTCATCACTGTTGAATTCTAACTGAAACCTGACTGATCCCTGAGGTGTGGAAAGCTGTTTTTCTCCCCCATCCTATGTACCCCAGGGCCCAAGAGGGGTGAGTGTCCTCCTTAACCACCACCCCCACCTCAATGTCACATTTAAGTCATTTCTCCTTTAGTCCTTTACAAACCCCAGTTCTTTTTTTTTGGCCTTTTTTTGTGACTGGTAAGGGGATCGTAACCCTTGGCTTGGTGTTACCCACACCGCGCTCAGCCAGTGAGCTCACCGGCCATCCCTATATAGGATCTGAACCCGCAGCGGGAGCGCTGCTGCATTCCCAGCGCCGCACTCTCCTGAGTGAGCCACAGGGCCGGCCCAACCCCAGTTCTTTTGAAGCACAAGTAATCCGACTTTCAGACTCATTCTCTCTCCTTGTTATAGTCACCTGCTGACATCCAGTTACTCTCCGTGATTTACCAGGTATCAGTGCTTGGGCCATCTCTCTCTCTTCACCCTTGACTTCACTCATTTCCAACATCTGACACCTGGTCTCTCTGTTCCTTGGCCTCCTGGGCTCCATGATCTTTCCCTCCACCCTACCTCAGCCTCTCACCCACATGTTCCTACCCTAGACCTACTATCATCAATAATGAATCCACATCCAAAATCTCCCCTTCCGACATCCCACTGTTTGACTTGTATCTCCCACACTTCCACTCACGGACTCTAGTTTTTTATTCCAGCTGTTCTTAAATGTCATTGGGCCAACTGCTTTCTCAAACTCTTTCATCCCTCCTGCTACCATGTCTTTACTTTCCTCCTTAACCACTGTAGACTTTCATCCCCATGCAAGCTCCCCTAACTCTCCTGTCATTGTATCCATGTGACAAAAAGCCCCTCTAGTTAAATCCCACTGTGTTCTTATTCCACACCTGCCCCCGAGCAGCTGCACATTGTTGGATAAAAGTCCCCCCACCGTGTTGCCTGGGTTTGCTTCAGATTTGCAGCCACAAATATCACATCGACCCTCAACATTGCTAGAAATTGTTCACCACTGCCCTGGGTACTTTGTTCCCTTCACCTTCCTCTGACAATTGCATTACACATTTTTCCTCTCTTCTCAGACTCCCAACATCTCTTGCTCTCTTAATTACCAATAAATGAGCACATCTCTATTTTACTGAGAGAATGAAAGTGACCAGAAGAGAACCCTCACATTGAATCTAACATCCTGCATGTATCCCACCTGCGTTCCACACACAAGTCCTGCCTTCCCTACCATTTCAGTTAATGAGCCACCTCTGTCTCTGTCTAAGGCCAATCCCTCCTCGTGTGCACTGGATCCCATCTCCTCTCGTCTTCTCAGTGACTTTATTTCTTTGTGTAATTATCTTCTCTTCCTCTCTTCCTCTTCCTTCTCTCTATCTCCCTCTCCTCTCTTCTCTCTCCCCTCTTTCATCTTACCTCATCATTAACTTCTGGGTCATATGGATTAGCATACAAACATGCCGTGTTATCATATACCAAAAACAGTAAACCATTCCTTGACCCTTACATCCCTTTCCCTCTATTACTGTATTTCTCTGCTCCTGTTGAAAGCAACGTTCATCAGAAAGGTTGCCTGTACTCGCCACACTTTCCTACCTGTTGCTGTCCTCTTACCACTTCTTACCCATTGAACAGAGCAGCTCTACTCATAGTCGTCACAGACCTGCCTCTTGCTAAAGTCAGTTGTCACTGCTAGGTCCTCACCTTTTATTACTTGACTCTCTGCTGCATTTGTCATGATTAACCACTCTGTCTATTTGTTTACATCTGTCTATCTATTCATCCACAGATATTTATTGATTAGAAAATCTCAGCATGAGTTCAGGGATCTGTGTTTTTTTCACTGCTAGATCCCCAATACCTAGGACAATGTCTGGAACCCAGCAAGCACTCGACAAAATTACTTAGCATGTCATACGGAAATAAATAATGCAGAGGAAAACAGAGCAGGAAGGTTAGTAGAGAGTGCTGGGGGTGGTTCCAGTTGTAAATAGCATCATCAAGAAGGCCTCACTGAGAGCACATCGTTTGATATGA
>NW_007737826.1:41972-43175 GCF_000696425.1 Galeopterus variegatus | reverse complement strand
TCATAAGTAGACTCTGAAGACAGTTTTCAAAGAGAAGTCTGAGTAACATTTAGCAATGTCAGAATCACTGGAAACATGAAGTTCCTTGAGGGGGACAATTCTGAAGAATAAACTGTGTTTGGATGTATAATTTCCTGTACATTTGTTTGGAATGTCAATGTCCCCTTACTTTATCCTTGCACTGTCCTTCCCTTCCCTCCCTGGGGCTCATTGGCTGCCAGATAGAGCCAAGAATTTCCATCTTAGACCAAAAATGGGAACTCCATACAATACAGTGAGAAGCACAGATAACCTAAGACTGTCAGGAGATTCCACGCCTTTGCATCACTGCACACAGTGCCCAAGACACAGAGGGTTTTGGACTCACACCAGGAAGGTCACACCTCCTGAGACCCAAGGTGGGAATAGGACAGGGCAGAGAAGGAGGGAGTCTGTACATACCTTCCCAGGAACCCACAGGTCCAAGGGACCAAAGTGAGAGCCCTTTTTAATGGTGGAATAAGGAAGGTGCTCATTCTGACTTCTGGCTATTCTTACCACTTGTGTTCTTAACTTTTTCCTTTGTTTGATTCCCCTACACCTTTCCCCAGCTTTGATGGTCGCCCTTTCTGCTACTTTGATGCTAAACCCAATAACGGAGCACTGCGTAATGGCTATGGACACAGGTTCTGGAGAGAGAGAGCCAGACTCAAGTTCGAATCCCGGTTCTGCCACGAATTGGCTGGGGTGCTTGAGCAAGGACACAACTTTCCAAAACCTCAATTTCCTCATCTGAAAAGTGAGGATAAGAGTGCACATGTCGCAGAGTTGTTGCCATTTATGTGAAGTGCTTTGCACTCAATAAGCAGCCTGTAAATATTAGGGCCTTTTTCTTTGTGCTATTGTGTTCTTTCCCTAAAAAGTACCACTTTGCTCTTCTACTGACTTTCTTTACCATTTCGGCAGATTCTTGTTCTGCTTTTTCTTAAAGACTTAACGTAGATCTTTTCCCTCAGTTTTGGCATAATCTTCATCCATGTTCTTTGCCTTTTTGTTTTTTTCACTCCCACATACATTTTCTGCCTCTTTTTTTTCCCTAGAATCACTTAGCAATCACTAACAAAAATGGAACTTTAGATGTACTTGTTTTGTGGCCCCAGAATCTTGTTGGTCCTCTAAGGGTGTGTGTGCATGTGTGAGGGTGTGTGGGTACATGCATGTGTG
>NW_007737826.1:34595-41087 GCF_000696425.1 Galeopterus variegatus | reverse complement strand
GCAGTGTGCCACCGGGCTGGCCCTCAGCTTTTGTTTTTAAACTCAGTAAGAAATTCAGTAACGGACTTCACTTTGACTGCCTTGGTTTCTGGCCCAGGAGCCCTTTTAGAATATTGATCTTCTTTTTAAATTTTGTAATTTAAATGCAGAGTCCTTTGCCCTCGTCAGTGGTTGTTAATGAATCTCCAGCTGGAGTCTAATGCTGACAGTTGCAGACTTCACCGTTCTTCTTTGGAAACCTCATCACTAATGTTGCATTTTCCATTTAGATATGGAATAACATGGCCATGCCAAGCTGCTGAGATCAGACCTTCCAGAACAAAGCTGGGTGCTGGGTGGCCCAGAGAACCCAGCTGGACTCCAACACCTCCATACTTGCCTCTTTCTTTCCTCTACTAATCCACATCCAGCCACCTTTTCTGAATCAGAAGATAGGGCCTGGATACCTCAGCACCATGGCTTTTCCTTTCTTCAGGCACCATCTAATGTAGACATAAAGCAGATAATCTCTTGCCTCTAGCATAATGAATGGCTGTATATATCTTCCCAAATGTGATGCTGAGTATAAGGCATGGATTGTTCTGTTTTAATTTAATAAAACGTCATTGGATACCTTCAATGTACTAGCACCGTGGAGAATACAAGATGAGTATACACTCTCTTAGATGTCTAGAAACTATGGTTTTAATAAGAGAGCAAGAGAAGTGTAAATCTATCTGATACAAGACAGAGTGTAAGTAGCACAATTAAATAATGTGAAAACCTAAAATCATAAAAGAACTCAATGTAGCTCAGCAAATCACTCCTGAATATTTAGGTGAATAAACTTTAACTACATAAAATTCAGTGAGATAAAATATTAAGTCCTAAAATTTTCTGTACATTTAAAACACCTTCAAAAAAACTAGAAGGTAAAAGTGACAAATTAGAAGAAAATTCAAAACATAGAAGGGTCTTAAAAATCTAGAAAAACACAAATTGAAAAGTAGGCAAAGGACGTGAACAGAAAATTCACAAAAGAAAAAATATATAACAATTAAAAAACACAAAAACATGAAAAATGTTCACTTCCTTAGAAGTCAAATAAATAAAAAAAACATATTTTCAGCCATTAGATTGGCAAAGATTATATATATATAATATGTATATATGTCATACATAGATATGACCCAGNTTCAGTGAGATAAAATATTAAGTCCTAAAATTTTCTGTACATTTAAAACACCTTCAAAAAAACTAGAAGGTAAAAGTGACAAATTAGAAGAAAATTCAAAACATAGAAGGGTCTTAAAAATCTAGAAAAACACAAATTGAAAAGTAGGCAAAGGACGTGAACAGAAAATTCACAAAAGAAAAAATATATAACAATTAAAAAACACAAAAACATGAAAAATGTTCACTTCCTTAGAAGTCAAATAAATAAAAAAACATATTTTCAACCATTAGATTGGCAAAGATTATATATATATAATATGTATATATGTCATACATAGACATATTTTCAGCCATTAGATTGGCAAAGATTATATATATATAATATGTATATATGTCATACATAGATATGACCCAGTACCAGCAAAGGGTGGGGCCCAGGCTCTCCCACACACTGATGGTGGGAGTTGTTGACTCTCCTACACGTTTGCTGGGGTTTATTTCCCAACAGCAAATATATCCCACAGGAGAGATGAAGCACACAAGCTTCTACTTTATTTATGCTAATTAGAACCAAGTCATCAGTATATGCAAGAAATTTGCAATAAGAAAACTCAAACCGTCGAAGCTAATGCCAGTCCTGTAAGGTCACATGCACTCATATTTTATTAACATAAAAGGTAAACCCTACTTGTCAAAACTCCCCAGTCCTTCCTCCACCATTAGTTAATTTGAATATGGCATTTCCAAGTATCGTCAACACAAGACAGGGACACAGGACTGCAGCCTGTGCTACTCTAACAAAATGTGTCCTCTGTTCTATCTGGCCAAATGTTGCTTGAGTTCTTGTCCTCACCGTTTTGGTCCCAAGATCACCAACACTTGTCTCTTCTTCTGTAACCTTTTCCTCCACAGCAGCTTGATCACTGAGTTATGTATCCCCAAATTCACTGACTTAACACATTCTAATTCAACTAACACAATCCAATATAGTCTCACCCTCCAATGCAACAGATCCATCTTTTGATCAATTCTACTGATGAAGACTACACACTGCTACCGCTATTCTGGGGGGCAGCTTTTCAGTACATATCGGAAGCCATAAAATTTGTCTTACTTCTTGACTTAGCAATTTTACTTCTAGAAGTGTGTCCTGAGAAAATATATAGGGATATAAATTTTAACAATCTATATAACATTATTTATAACTGGAAAATGTTGACAACAACCTAGATATCCAATAATACACTATTACAGACAAGCATATTATTTTAATCTTATTATCAATACAATATTGATATTTTATACAGTATTGTTTCACCATCAAAAGCATGGTTTAGCAGATTATTTAATGGCATAGAGAAGTAATCGCAGTATATTGCTAAATGAATAAATGGTTTCAAATATGATATTTAGTATACAAGGTGAACCCAATTCTCAAAATATAAGGGATGGAAACCTTGACTTTTCGGGTATAATAAGTGTACATACACATAAATATATATTGATAAACATATAGACAGACACTAGAAAAAGTATGGGAGGACATATAATTAACGTCAATCGTATTTATTGCTAGATAGTAGAATTGTGGACTTTTTCTGTATTTTATGCATTTTGTACAATGAATAGCCATTGTTTTTAAAGTGAGAAAAGAAAAGGGAGTAGGAGTTATTTTTATAAAGCTTATAGCACCTTAGGTAAATCCTTCAGATAAAGTAACATACGTACTGCTGAGAGGGGTTAAAGGAAAGATTGGCAGGGTATCCTGGAGGAGAGGCTGTGAACAGCCTGATGAGGGGTGGCATTTGAGGGGACCAGAGGGGTGGTATCCTCTAGAGGGAATGGTATAAGCCCAGCACGAGGTCTGGAATATTCCCCCATTGTTGGGGCAAGAACATGGGTACTGAGAGTGGTGAGACGTAAGGATGTGAAGGGAAGACTCCAGAAGCCAAGGACGTGGGTGTCTTGCAGGCTAACAAGAGGAATCCACAGGGATTCACTGCAGTGGCATCAATGTCCAGAAGGATTAAAGGGGGAAGAGAGAAGCGCTATGTCAGAGCTCTCTGTTCCTGTCCTGCTGACTTTACTTTTGCTCTTCTTTCCTAAGAGGAACAAATTGTTCTGATCCTGACTTGTCCTCCAGCCTTCCTTGATTTTTTTTTTTCTAATTGTGTATTTTCTACTTTTCTCTTTTTCCTCTTTTTTTTTTCTTTTTCTTGCCCAAAACAAGTGCAGTAGGGAGGTGTAGCAGAATGAGACTCAGCAAGGGAGATGAGGAAGGGTCATCCTGGGTCCCCTTTCCATCACCATCACCCACCCCTCCAATCCTGCCTGCCTGCCACGGGCTCTCCCCCACTGTCACTGGTTCACTGAGGCTGTGGCTTACGGCAAAGAAGTGGCAACTTCAGTCCCCTCGGGCAAGAAGGTGAAGCCAGGTTTTGGGACAATCTAATTAAAGTTTCCCACAGCTCAGCCCATGACATACCTGCAGGGAAGGCTTGTGTTCCACTCAGACCACTAAATGTGCTCTCACAGTGGAAGATCTCGTCAAAGCAACATGTCTCTGCTCCCTTCTCTTTAGCTGTCGTATTAATCGCATCTTGGAGTCCCCGCGGGGAAATGCACTGCTGGTTGGTGTAGGTGGGAGCGGCAAGCAGAGCCTGACAAGGCTTGCAGCTTTCATCAGCTCCATGGATGTATTCCAGATCACACTGCGTAAAGGCTACCAGATCCTGGACTTGAAGGTAAGAAGTTCGGGCATCTGTGGCGAAGAGATTTGGCCTCTCTCCAACCACCCAAAACTCCCTGTCATCTGTCATTAGTTCTCCAATTCCCCTGCCCAGAACTTCCCCTTAATGGTCTGTTCTTTTTCTTCTAAGAGTCTAGACTGTTGGTTTCTTATTAGACTCCACCTGAGAATGGCAGCCTTTCCAAGGTCTGACTTTGACAGACCTCAGCTGCCCTAGTTATATCTTAGACCCTCAGCTCTCAACCAAATCAGAAGCACATCTATATCAAATTCAGCACACAGCTCACTAGCAGCTCTAGTCTAACTAGAATTGTGATTGTCTTCCCAAGTTTCATAAGAAATTCATATTTTAAAAGAAGAGTTCGGTAACCACCAGCCCCTGGGACTTGCCATGATATTTCCTGGTTTCAGACTGGAACTACAATGCATGCTCTGCAAAGTGCAGAAAGAAGTTGTGTGCAACCTTCAACAGTCATTTTGTTCAGCCTCCTCCCTTTTATCTGTGGCCACATCAGAGTCACAGTAAGAAGTCATGGTGTAATTTCTATCAGGATGCTACTCTTGCTGTCCCTAGGAGAAATCCAGTGAGCACTGAACCAGACTTACCCACCTACCCTCATAATCTCTCAGCCAGTGATGGGAGAAGCAACTGCTCACTGCTGCTCTAAAACCACAGCCCATCCTCTCAACCAGCTGAATCCAAGGTCAGGTATCTGGTTCACATTAGTTCTTTCTTTAGCACTTCCAAAAAAGAGAAGACAAAATAATATGATAGGAATTCTGCATTTACAGAATGATCTGAAACACTGCTTTTCAACCTTGGCTATATACTGGAATCATTGGGGATCACCAAATATGCTGATGCCTGTATTACACCTCCAGATATTCTCCTTTAACTAGTCTGGGGAACAGCCTGGGCATCACAAATTTTCAAAGCATCCCCCAAATGATGCTAATGAGAATTGAGAAACGCTGTCTAGATCATTCTGTAAAAGCATAAGGTGAGAACCATTGATTTAAAAGGAAGATTATTATCTTTAAAGGGGAGTTATTGACTGCTGCCAATGGGAGAGACATCAGGCAGGCAGGAGAACAGGCCAGCCACATACCCAGACCCCTGCACCATGATGCTGCCAATGGGAGAGGCACCGAGGCAAGCAGGAAACAGGCCAGTCACCCACCCAGCCCCACCCAACCAGTGCAGAAGGCAGGACTCCATGCATTGTGCCACTGCCCTGAGGCTTCACAGAGCCTCAGTGGATGTGGTCCACAACAGCCACCACCACAGCTAATTCTGTTACAAGGAGGCTCACTGCCTTAGTAACATCCACAACCACCATACAGGTGGCCCACCACATATCTGACTTAATTGATACAAGGAGAGTCACTGGAGGAGCCTGGAAAAAGAGGAAGAAGTATTTCTTCTCAAAGTCCATTCCAGAGTAATACAAGAAGCAACTGACACACCAGATGACCAAAAATCAACATATAGCTATTAGAAATATGAAAAAATCAGAAAACATGATACCAACAAATGAATTTAGTAATTCTCAAGTACCAGACCCTGTAGAACAGGAAACCATTGAAATGATTGGAAAGGAATTTTGAGTAACTATCTTAAGGAAACTCAATAAGATAAAAGAGGACTCTGTAAGACAATGAAATTAGAAAAAAATATCCAGGACATGAAGGATGAAATTTACAAAGAGATTAATACCTTAAAAAAGAATGTAGCAGAACTCCTGGAACTAAAAGACACAGTCAATGAAATAAAAAACAGCTGAGAGCTTAAGGAACAGATTAGAACAAGCAGAAGAAAGAATTTCCAAACTCAAAGATGATCTTTATGAAATAACCCAAGCAGACAAAAAAAGAGGGAAAAAAAATTACAAAAAAAAAAAAAAAAAAGAAAAAAGAAAAAGAGGAAATAAGAGAGATAGCAGACTACCTTAAGCAAACAATATCTGAATCATGGGTGTTACTGAAGGGGAGGAGAAAAGTAAAGGCACTGAAAATCTACTCAATGAAATAATAATGGAGGATTTCCCAGGCATGGGGAGAGACACAGACCCTCAGATCCAGAAACTCAAAGATCCTCAAACAGTTTCAACCCCAAAATATCCTCTCTGAGACACTTTATAGTCAAACTGGCAAAACTCAAAGATGAAGAATCCTAAAAGCAGCAAGAGAAATGCAACAAGTCACTTATAAGGGAGCCCCCATCACAACACCAGACTTCTCAAGTGAAATTCTACAGGTCAGAATAAAATGGAATGATATATTCAAAATACTAAAAGGAAAAAACTTCCAGCCAAGAGTACTATACCTGGCAAGGCTATCCTTCAAAAATGAGGGAGAAATAGTGTATTACCCAAAAAAACAAAAACTGCAGGAGTCCTGCAAGAAATTCTCAAGGAGTCCTGCCTCTGGAATCTAAAAAACAATAATCACTACCACTAATACACAAGTAAGAACAAAACCCACTAGTAAAATACAAATGCAAATGAGAAAGACAAAAGAAACTAAATCTTACCACCTCAAAAAAAAAAAAAAAAAAAAAAAAAAAACCCCACAAAAATTAAAAACCA
>NW_007737826.1:32841-34199 GCF_000696425.1 Galeopterus variegatus | reverse complement strand
CAAAAAAAAAAAAAAAAAAAAAAAGACCTCACAAATATTGAAGACCAGTAATCACAGGAGAAGAAAGGAAAGAAACAAATGTTATCCAAAACATCTAAGCAAAAAGTCATAAAATGCCAGGAATAAGACAGTACTTCTCAATAACAACCCTAAATGCAACTGGATTAAACTCTCCATTCAAAAGCCACAGACTGACAAGCTGGATCAAAAGGGAAGACCCAACTATATGGTGTCTTCAAGAGATTCATCTCACTATTAAAGATATACACAGACTAATAGTGAAGAAATGGAAAAAGATACACCATGCAAATGGAAACCAAAATCAAGCAGGTGTAGCTATTCTCACATCAGTTAAAATAGACTTTAAACTGAAAACCATATAAAGAGACAAAGAAAGCCACTATATAAAAGGACTAGTCCAGCAAGAAGGCATAAAAATCATAAATATATATGCACCCAACATTAGAGCCCCCAGATATATAAAGCAAACACTGTTAGGCCTAAAGGAAGTGATAGACCCCAATACAATAATAGTGGGGGACCTGAACATCTCCCTCTCTCATCATTAGATAGATCATCCAGGCAACAAATCAACAGAGAAACACAGGATTTAAACTACACATTAGACCAATTGGACCTGACAGATACCTACAGAACAGTTCATCCAACAACTATAGAATACACATTCTACTAATCACACATGAAACATTCTCCAAGACAGACCACATGTTAAGTCACAAATCAAGTCTCAATAACTTTTAAAAAATTGAAATCATCTCAACTATCTTTTCAATCACAATGGACTAAAACTAGAAATTAATAGCAAATGAAACTCAGGACTCTATACAAGTACATGGAAATTAAACAACAGCATCCTGAATGACCTATGGGTCCCAGAAGAAATTAAATGGGAAATCAAAAAATTAATGAAAAACAATGAAAATAAAGACACATCATATCAAAACCTGTGGGAGACTACGAAAGAAGTACTAAGAGGGAACTTGATAACAATAAATGCTCACATCAGAAAAATAGAAAGATTTCAAGTTAACGACCTAATTCTACATCTAAAAGAACTAGAAAAACAAGAACAATCCAATCCCAAAGTTTGTAGATGGAAAGAAATAATTAAAATTAGAGGAGAACTGAATGATATAGAGACCCAAAGAACAATACAAAAGATCAATGAAACAAAAATTTGGGTTTTTTTTTTTTGTGTGTGAAGATAAACAAAATAGACAAACCATTAGCTGGGTTAACAACAACAACAAAAAAAAAAAATGAAGAGAGAAGACCCAAATAACAAAAATCAGAAATGAAAAAGTAGACATTACAACTGATTCCACAGAAATACAAAA
>NW_007737826.1:30331-31212 GCF_000696425.1 Galeopterus variegatus | reverse complement strand
AATCAGAATACAGCAATACATCAAAACAACATACACCATGATCAAGTGAGATTCATCCCAGAAATGCAAAGATGGTTCAACATATGCAAGTCAATAAATGTGATACATCACATCAACAAAATCAAGGAAAAAAAACACATGATTATCTCAATAGATGTAGAAAATGCATTCGACAAAATTCAACATCTCTTCATAATAAAGACTCCCAGCAAATTTGGTATAGAAGAAAAGTATCTCAACCCAGTAAAANTGGATAAGTTTGGAGAAAATTATGTTGAGTGAAATAAGCCAGGCACAGAGGGAAAAATACTGCATGTACTCACTCATAAGTGGAAACTAAGAGAGAAAGAAGGAAGGAAAGAAAAAACACAGTGGTGTGTTGGACTTGCAGAGGGAGACAGCATACATAGGGTTGCAAAGTGAGGTGGGGGAGGGAGGAAGAGGGAGGGGTGTCAGGGATTAATTGGATGGGGGGACATGGGAAATAATTGCTATTTGTGGTAATGGGCATGCTTAAAGTATTGATCTGGCCATCACATTTTGGGCACAAGTGGTGATGGCCAGCTTTTTACCCCATGAATATGCATAACCAATAAATAACTAAACAAATAAATAAATAAAGGGGGAGTTATTTGGACACTAAGGTTGCTCTATGGTAAAGAAGTTTATGAGGCTGTTGGGGAATAGTTCTGAGAAGTTCAAGAGAAAGAAGAGCAAGGTAAGGCACAGGTTGCTGAGTCTTGTGAGGGACTCAATAAGGGAACCAAAAATGACTAAGCTGGATCAATTCAGGTCTTGGAAACCTCACTCAGACTTCATTCATGTACAGTTTTGAATAGATGTAGTTTTCTGCAGGTGATTGTGTGTGTGTGTTTTCTCTA
>NW_007737826.1:22662-30185 GCF_000696425.1 Galeopterus variegatus | reverse complement strand
TTGGAAACCTCACTCAGACTTCATTCATGTACAGTTTTGAATAGATGTAGTTTTCTGCAGGTGATTGTGTGTGTGTGTTTTCTCTATTTTTTTTTTCAACAGAAGTCCTTTGCTGGACCTAGTAATAAGAACAAAAAACACTGCTAACATAAGATATGTTTGTCCTCCAGGCTGCTAGCCCCAAGTGTCTGACTCTTCTGTCAAGACCGTGAACAATCATTTGCCTTCTAGAGCAGGTCACTCACCTGTATTATGATATATGTAAAACAAGTAAACAGGGGACCACCTCTGGTCTTTGGAAAGCTGTAACCTCTTTGCACAAAGCAGTGCTTCAGAAGATATTTTAGGAGCCACATGGTTGTGTGAATTAAAAGTCATTAGTTTTACTTGCCCACCTCTATTGGCATTGAGGCCTGGAACGAGGTATGTATTCCTGCCTGTTAGTGCAAGATAGCACTTCTCCCCACCTCCCATGGCTGTCTAACTTTATTTCCCATTAAAGTAGATAAGAAAATGGTTGCATTCCTAAAGAGTGGGTTGGGGATCTCTTTTGAAGAGGCCTTCTTCTCAGAGATTTCTGGTATCGATTGTTCCTGCAGGTGGACCTAGCCAGCCTGTGTCTGAAGGCAGGGGTAAAGAATCTCAGCACAGTGTTTCTTATGACCGATGCCCAGGTGGCTGACGAGAAGTTCCTTGTGCTCATCAATGATCTCTTGGCATCTGGTAAGAGACTCTTTGCTTATATGTGTGTTTAATCTTAAATTCCTGCTGGAATCAGTCATTCAAAGGTAGAGACATGGCTGGAGGTCATAATAGCCTTCATGCACTCCGTAGGTCTCTCCTCCTCTTCCCCTGAGCTCTAGTGGCCCCAGCTTGGCTGTCATTGCCTTTTTTAATAGTTGTAAATTGGTTGATTTGTGGGAGAGAGTGATGCTGGTGACTGTCTATTCAACCATCTTGACTGGAAGCCAGTTTCAGTTCTTAAATTTAGGTTTTTGATCCATTTTGCCTCTGGTTTTTGATAATCTGATTATGATGTGCTTTGGAGTGTTATGTGTTGGATTGAATTTGGCTGGTGACCTCTGAACTTCCTGTTCCTGGATGCTGTCATCTTTCTCTATACTTGGGAAATTTTCAGCCATTTTTTAAAATATGCTTTCTACTTCTCTTTCATTTTACTCTCCTTCAGTTATGCCAATTATGCCTCATCTTTCATTATTTTACTAAATAATGAGAGGCATCCAACTGCCCTCCCACCCTGAAGCCACCTAATGCCTAATTTTTGTCCCAGTATCATCTTTGTAAAGGCCAGTGGTGTTGGGGAGAAAAATAAATAAATAAATCTTAATTTTTAAAACATCCTAACAGAGTAAAACTGTACTTCCAAAGACTTATAGCTTTGGAGATTTCAGGCATGTTGCCACCTTCAGTCTGTAGTTCAATTAGTTCCAATTCAGCCAGGTCACCTTCTCATAAAATAATGTCTGAGAAATAGAAATTATTATACTTTTAGCAATTGAAATTTTATTCCTCAGTTAAGTATTTTTCATGTTTTATTTAGAAGATAACTTTTTTTAAGTGCAAATAAATTTTGGAAGCCCTGCCCAATGAAAACTTAATGCAATCAGCCTGATCCAAAATCATGGAGTTTCAAGCTCATAGTTCCCTTTTAAGGCCTCTTTATAAAAACCAGCAAAATTTGCATACACATGCTCAAGTGGAGATGCAGTTAATTTTTTTCTTCTGACTTTCCTCCCTTTTTTTCTTAACCACTTTGACAGGGAGAATTAGAACATGTCTTAGTTCTAATTTTCCCTGTCAAATAAATAATTTCTGGGTAGAAATTAACTGACCGCTAGTCCAGCCGAGGCAGCAGGGATTCACGAAAACTCACAGTCTCCCTAATTTTTCAATTTTGTGTGGTTATGCAATTACTCCACACTTGGATAGCATAGTAGAGACTAGGAAACTGTAACTAGGGCTACCTTGCCGTTAACTAATTCCTCTTTAATTATCTACATATTCTGTTAGGCTGCATATAAAGGTACAGTGAATTAATTCCACCGATTCAACTCTCACCCCAAAACACGTCCTACAGAAAATCTTATTCCATGGGCTATCTGGTTCTTCCCACACTCCTTTAGCTCACTGTTTTACCCTTGGTTTCCTGACACTATTTTCAATATCAAACAGTGATGGTAATTTGGCTCATGAATCCCACTTCTGACACTAACCAAGCACTTCAGAACCCATCTTTATGCCAAATGCATGTCAGGCAGGTTACAGATTGACAGGAAGTTCTACACACAAAACTCAAGAAGTTAAATTAAGATTCTGGTTTAATTAGCATAAGACACATAACTGCATAAGAAGCAGGGTGGCCACCCAGGTCAGGAGCAGATGAAGCATATCTTTGAATCACTTCTTTTGGCTGCCAGAGTCTACAACAGGGGTCAGGCAGCTGCAGGCAAAACTGTGCAGAAATGTAGGCCCTCACTGGATCTGAAAAGTTAACTTCTTGCTATTTCCCTAGGACCTATTATAATAATTCCTGAAGAATGTACACTGACCATCAAACCCAGGTATTTAAGGACTTCTTATAAAAGTCATTCTCTCTTGGTCCTTGACCCACACTCAGCATCAGCAAGGTCCCATCTTAATCTAGAGGGAGAAATCAGAATCATCCGCTGGATTTCCAGAACAGCACCTCTGCCTCCAACTTTCCAGCCTTCCAGAAGCCCATTTTACTCAAGCACCCCTGCCAACTAAGACTAACCAGCTAAGAAGACCTAGTCTGCTACAGATGTAATATCTCTTCCTCTCTTAACTCTGATAGATTCCATTCTTCATTTTACTTCAGGATCATATTTTAGAATTTTCATTTTTCTTTTCAAAAGACTTAATTGTTTTACTCCAAAATTAAGATTTCTGTTCTCTGGCCCAGGCTAAATCACTTTCCATTTATTAATCTAACTTAGCCATCATTTATTAAACTCCTATGCTCTAGTCACTGTGTACTGTGCTCACAGATGAGTCACATACAACCTCTGTGTGGCCTAGAGGGGAAGGTTTATAACCAGTGGGGTCCCCTCTCTTCTAAAGACATTTCTCTCCATCTCTGAACCAGGCTGTCCTTTTTATATTGGGGCCAAATATCCTTTTGGTATATAAAACATGGAAAGATCACCTCATCTTCCAGGTCCTTTAGAACTAGATCTAGGATTGACATGTTAGGGTTCTACACACATCACATGAGATTGCCAAGTCTGGAAGTATTTGCAACAGACTTGACACTGGATTGTGCTTCTCCTGTGAACATCTGGAACTGGACATCCCAATGAGCCATCTATGCTATTATACAAGCTGAATTCTGGCCCAGTTTTTCTGAAAGGAAAAAATAAAAAGCAAAGTTTGAGGCAAAAGTGCAGGCATCAGACATGCACTGGACCTCTTGGACGTACTTACGGACTCAATGAATCTACTCACCAGATGTGTCCTCAAACCACAGACTGTGGAACTTTAAACCAGAACTTGGTTAGTTCTCCAGCAGCAAAACAGAAACTCCAAAAGGGTAATGTAAAAAGATGCTTGAGTAAACAGCCTTTTCTTTTCTGCTTGTCTTACTAAAGTCCCACACAGGTTATTCAAGATTTTGCATCTCTATGGATTCCTCTATATTGCTAACCTCTTGCTCAACACCTATATCCAAGAGATGATCAATTGCCACAAATTTTAACCATTTTGGAATCCGTATTTTCTCTATCTTGACTACGACTAATCCATCGTCTTTTGCTTTGACAGGGGTAGACTCATATTCCTACCTCCAAGGCAATCCCCTCTCAATCAAGTGTCCTCGCTGCTTCCAAAAATGTCTATCTAAACTGTAATCCCTTTATTAGTTCCTAACTGGATTCAGGATAAAACCTAAGCCCTTTTTGTATGAGAAAGAAAAATGCCTTTGACCTGACGCCTTCCATCCTTGCTGGCCTCACTTCCCTTATCACGATCTAGTGATTCCTGACTCCTTGAGGTAACACACTGCTGTTTCCTGATATCCTGAAGGACTCACGCTGTTCCATTTGAACCTCTTGCCTTTCTCTTTTGTCTGCATTAACTTCTACTCATGGTAGAGATTTATCTTGGGAGTTACATCTCCAGGAAATCTTTGCTAATCCACTGTCTCTCCCAGGAATGAATTCCTTCCATGTTCCTGAGCACTCCATGGTGGCACGTACCACCTTGTGTTGCAAGACGATTGTAAATCTAGGAGAGGGAGAGACTATGGTGTCTGTTGTGAGTTAATTTTATGTTATTAAATAATCCAGAGATACAAAAAAGAAGGTTTCGATAGCTACCACCCGGTTTAAGAAACAAAACAATAGTGATAAAACTATAACCCTCTACAGAGGCTGTGTTTTTTCATCATTTATTTTGTCAGCCCTCAACCTACCTCCTGGCCCTTAGTTACATTCAAGAGGCATTCCTTGGACAAAGGTGGGTGATATCATAAGAATGATGTGCCATCTGACATATGAGATATTATTATCCTACATGTGCTTTGGAAAGTTTTCCAGTCATGGAGAGAGAGGGGCTGGGACACTGAAATAGTCATCACACTCCTTTGCTTGTTTTCCTTGAGACCAAGAAAAGGTTTTAGAAAACTCTCGGGCCTAGATGGGGTCAAAGTCCTTAAGCCAGTGTGAAGCTAACAAGTTCATGGAGAATCTAACCGTTAGCTTTGCCCTTTTTATCTCCAAGTTCCAACTAACTATAAACCATGTTAAATTATTAGGATCTCTTCACCCAAAAGTAGTTGCAGCATCTGAGTCCCAGACTAACACAGAGAAGATGACGATTAGTCTGGTTTGCAAAATATTAGAATATTTCAATGCGCACACAGTGCCTGAAAGCATTTGGAGGCAGAAATAGGGTTTCCCAAATTTAGGTCTCAGGAGAAAACCTGAGGAAATAGTCTCTGCCTTTACACATGTCACAAAATCCCCTCTGACCATTCAGTTTCCCGCTTTCAGCATGACTACCTACATCACACAATAAGTGACAGCGACATTGTCAGGAGAAATTGGAGGAACAAATCTGAAAATGCAAACTTTGCTCCCAATTCAGATATGTTTATCCGCAGATATTCTACCTAGTGGTCTTCTTATAGATTCTTGGGATCTTGTGACAAATCACCCTCATAAGATTATGGAAAAAGCCTCTAAACGGCCCAGATGCTTTCAACATTTTGGCATTAAGAGTATCAATAAACCAGGGTCAAGAGATTTTTCTATACAGAGTCAGAAAGTAAATATTTTAGGCTTTGCAGACCATAAATATTTTAGTAAATATTTTAGTCTGTGCCACAGCTGCTCAATTCTGTCATGTGGTACAGAAATAGCCATAGACAATACCTAAATGAATAAACATGGCTGGGGCCAATAAAACTTTCTGTATGGACAATAAAATTTGAACTTCACATCATTTCACATGCCATTAAATATTATTTAAATTACCAACATATGCTAAATACCGTTTCATTTTCCTAGCAGTTTTCTCTGATCCTTATTTTTGTCGGGAGCTGAGATGAGTTGTTCCGTTAGGAAGACCTTGACTTTGACAAGAACAGGATATTTTATATGCATGCTGTTAAATATCCTAAAGAATGAAAATTAAATCAAGTTTATACAATTAAGGGAAGAAAGGAAATGATCGCTTTCATGATAATTCTTTTTTTTTTTTTTTTGACTGTGATTAAGGCTGATAAGTATAAAACTTAGTAGCCTCCTGGCTGGGTTAGTACAAACTATGAAGGCCAGAATTGGTTAAAAAACTGACATGAGTTTCCTCCGGATACAGTAGTTCTAGGAAGTGCAGCAGCTTCAAAGACTGATAGAATCATAATCTCCAGCAATCCAGTTACAGACCATTTGCCAAACCACCCACTTTGAGGACCTCACCCAAGTCCCTAAGGAACTAGAATGGGTAAGGTGGCCCCAGTGAACTTTTTCTTTCCCTAACATTTCTATGATGCTAGCGGTTTTCTGTTGGTTATGGAAAAAGGAAGAAGCATGGAGAACTTTAAAGAGAAGCTTGCATGTGATGCAGGTCTGGATAGCCTCAATACCTACCTAAAGACTTGTTCCGAAAATGAGAAAGACTTGCTTTTCTGGTTCCTGTAAAATATTTTGCACTGAACCACATTCACCTTTACATCATATCCAGTGTTTTCCACTTTTTAGCTTTCCTAATGCTTCCTTCACTCTTACCTCCCTCAATCTCGTCTTTCATTGAGAAAACAGATAACATTTAGTATGAGTCTCACAACTACCTTTGTACATCACAGTCCATCTCCATTTCTGGTCAGTTTTCTCCTTCTTGCAGTATTTCCATTCCTGCCTTCCAAGGCCAACTTCCATCTGAGCCAGGAGCCTCCCCCGGATCCTAATGGAGAATTTTGCTCTATCCCATCTCTTCTTTCAATTTCTCAGTCTCCCTCTTCTCTGCTTTCAAACATAACCCATTATCCCCATCCTAAAAAATTTAATTAGCTTTCTTTGACTTGAAGAGACAGTTGAACAGCAATCCTAGAACATTTTCTCAAACAAAATTCTCAAAAGAATAAAATTTACAGTTTTCACATTCTCACCACCCACATTTACTTTTTTTTCCCCCCTTTATGTTTTTCTATATTTCTTTAGCAAATATTTTGGACATTATAGAAAGCAATAAAACAAACACCCAGGTAATTATGAACAATGACGTGAAATAGAAACTTCTGTTGTGCATGTGCAAGAGTTTCTTTACAATAGGTGCCCAAAAACCTAGATTACTATGTTGCCTGATGTGTGCATTTCAACTTACTAAGAAGTGCCAAACTGCTCTCCACAGTAGTTATACCGATTTAGTCTCCAGCCAATCGTGCATGAACACCGGATACCTCTAACCCTACCAACATGTGGTTTACCTGACATGTGAATTTTTGCCAGTGGGAATGAAATAAAATCCCATTGTTTTTTCTTCCCCTTTTATTGGCGACATTGAGCATCTTTTCAAGTGTTTATCAGCTATTCCTTTTCCTCCTTTGTGAGTTGCCTGTTTTATAATTTGCCCTTTAGCTCTTGGGCTCTTTGTCTTTTTCTTATGCATTTGCAGGAGTTCTTTATATATATTGAATACTAATCTTCTGTTTATTATATAGGTTGTAAATATCTTTTTGAAATCTCTGACTTTTGTCATGCCAATTTAGTTTTAATGTTGCAGAAGTCAACTGTTTTTTTATGCTTTATGCTTTTTGTGCTGTTTCAGAAATTTTGTCCTATCCCAATGCCATTAAAATAATCACCTGTATTTTATTTTTCAATTATCACTGTTTTACTTTTCCTGTTTATGCCTTTATCCACTTGAAATTTATTTATGTATAGTGACCTAATTGTATTTGTTATGTTCATACTGAATTATCCCAACATCACTTATTAATTAGTTTATCCCTTGACTGCCTGCTAACTTTTTTTTTTTTTTTTTTT
>NW_007737826.1:14576-22158 GCF_000696425.1 Galeopterus variegatus | reverse complement strand
TGTCCAGTGCGCCACCGGGCCGGCCCTGCCTGCTAATTTTTAACATCAATTTCCCCTTTATATCTGGGTCTGTTTCTAGGTTTTTTTACTCTATTTATTTACCCTAGTACCAACTTTACATTGGTTTAACTAACGTAGCTTTATTAGAAGACTTGATTTCTGGTAGGGCAAATTCCCCCTTCTGAGTCTCCCTTTGTTCTTCCATATAAATTCGAAATATGCTTGCCAGAATGGGAGAAAATTTGATTTTTTTAATTGGAATTGCATCTTTGTAATAGTGGTGATACTTCATCATCCCCCCGATGAATGCAATATTTTTCTTCATTTATTTGGGGTTTCCTTTATTCCATTCATTGAATAGTATACTATAGTTTTTACATGAAAATCTTGCACATCTTTTTATATACTTATTACTTACCTGCCTTGTAGTTTTTGTGCTATTCTAAATGATAACTTTTAAAAGAACAGTTTTTTGCTGGAGTAGAGAAATTCAATTTAATTTCCAATATTGATTTTGCACTCAGCAAGCTTGTTGTTAAACACTCTTATGAGTTCTGATTGTTTATGTGAATATTCTCTAGATTTTCTCTGTAAAAAATTAAATTTTGAACAATAATAATTTTATAACACTATTAACTATCCTTATACATTTTATTTCTTTTTAACTTTTTGCACAGCCTGGGACCTCCTGTAGAATGCTAGTTAGAGAACATGATAGCAGTCATGTTTATCTTATTCTTGATTTGAAAGGGAATATTTTAGTATTTTACTACTAAGTATGATGCTTGCTTTGGGTTTGGAGTTGATATCTACTATCAGGTAAAAAGAAGTCTCATTTATTCCTAGAAACTTTATGCATCTATTTCAATGGTTATATTGTTTTACTTCTTTATCAGTACAGTGAATTATTTTTACAGATTTCTCTAGTATTTAACTCTCCTTGCACTTCCAGGATAAACCCTACTTAGCCATCATCATATATTGATTTTTATATGTTTAGTTAGACTTTTTAATTTTTATTAATCAAGAAGATTAAACATATAGTTTTACTTTTATATAGTGCCTCATCAATAAAATGCTTTATCAACTTTTAGATTTTTGCCAACCTGTTAAAAAATAGTTAGGCTTAGGTTTAATGTACATTTCTATTATTATAGTGAGGTTAAACATCTGTTCATGTGTTCAAGAGACATTTTTATTTCCTTTATTGTAAACTCCATTTTCATATCCTTTGCCTCATTTCTATTGAATTGTTGATTTTTTTCCTTTATTTGCAGAGAATTTTTCTTAAATATTAAAGGAATTAGCCATTTAACCATAATCTGAGTTAACATATATTTTCTTAATTTGTTCTTTGGATTTAGTTATTGTTGTTATACATTGCCTAAGATGTTTTCATCATGCAAATTTTTTTTATGCATCAAATCTTTCTTTCTTTTAAAGCATATCAAGTTTGAGTTATAGATAGAAAGTTTTTCCCCACTCAGAGGTTATGAGCATTTCCTTCATTTTTTTCCCTACTGTTTTTGTGCTTTTTTTATTAGTTAAATAATTGGTTCATTTGGAATTTACTGTAGTATACAGTGTAAGAGAAGGATCCAACCATAATTTTTTTCAGATCCCAGTTTTCCTAATACTGTATACTGAATAGTTCTTCTTTTCCCCATCGATTTAAGGTATCATACTTATATACTAAATTCCATGAAGCCATCCCTGCTCTCTCCCCTTTTTCTCTTACAGAAAGTGATAGTTTGCTATTCTCAAATACATGAATTTTTTCATATGTTTCTCTTGGCCCTTCCCTGCCCCCCACAGTCTTCTAGATATTGTAGATCTGTTTTATAATTCCTGCTAAATATTAAGCTCCATAGGGGGCACAATTTCCAGAAAAGCCAAAAATGTAGTAATTAGTAAATAAATGCTTTAAGCAAAAGAAGAAAAGACACCTGAAGGTTCTTATGCTACCAAATGCCTACCCCAGGACAAGAGGGTGCCCACACCCTGTTCCATTCATTAGTGTACTCATTCTCTTGTTCTGTGTTTGGAGTAGATGGTGTCTGTCCAGTTTCACCAGCAGGTGGGGTGGAACGTAGCCTAAAAGCCTAAGGACCTGTGTTCGAGGTGTGATAACCTCCCATGTCTGATTGCATTATGTAGAGAGATGCCAAAGCTGCCCGATTGTGCTCCATTTTTTCCCAGGAGAGATCCCAGATCTCTACTCTGATGATGACGTTGAAAACATCATAAGCAATGTGAGGAGTGAGGTCAAGAGCCAAGGTCTGGTTGACAACAGGGAGAACTGCTGGAAGTTCTTTATAGACCAGGTCCGACGACAACTGAAGGTAAAGAAGGGACCAGAGATGGCTCATGGGAGTTTCTACTGCTATTAGACACAGCTGTCTTTATTGTCTTGATGTGGGTGGTGAGGGTCCAGCACCCTGCTCAGCCTGCGCTCCATTGCAAGGAGGCCTTTCTCATCTGCTTTATGGACAGTAGCTTTGGTCTTGCGTCATCCAGTCCAAGCATTCTTGACCTTTTGGTTAGAGAGGCTGCCGACCATTTACACATTTTATCTCTGATGGATGTGCTTCTCAATTTTCTGGGAGATAAAGAACCCAAAGCTGTGTCTGTGAGTATTTCTCTGATATCTCTTTGATTCTTCCCACCCTTCTGACATCTCAGGTGACTCTCTGTTTCTCCCCTGTGGGGAACAAGCTGAGGGATCGCAGCAGGAAGTTTCCAGCCATTGTGAACTGCACGGCTATCGACTGGTTCCACAAGTGGCCTCAGCAGGCACTGGAGTCTGTCAGTCTCCGCTTCTTGCAGAACACAGAGGGCATTGAGGTGAGTGGGAAACGGAAACACTCTTCAAGATTCTTCCCACCTCAGGGTACAAGGAATTAAATGTCCAGGATGTCAGTGTTAGAGTTTGGGCTTGGATAGAGTTGTTGGAGCACAACTTTCCATGTGGTGAAGGAATGAGTGGGGTGGACAGTCACCTCCAGTCCTCATGGAGAGATGATCTCTTTATTTGCTGCTCTTTGATTTTAGCCCACAGTAAAGCAGTCGATTAGCAAGTTCATGGCCTTTGTCCACACAAGTGTCAACCAAACATCCCAGTCTTATCTGAGCAATGAGCAGCGCTACAACTACACAACTCCCAAATCCTTTCTGGAGTTCATCAGACTCTACCAGAGCTTGCTGCACAGGAATGGAAAAGAGCTCAAGTCCAAAATGGAGCGGCTTGAGAATGGGCTGCTGAAACTCCATTGCACCTCTGCCCAGGTGAGCGACATCCCTCTCTCCCACCTGCAGGGGAGTGGGAGTGGCCTCTTTCTTGGAGGGATCACAATCAAAATCTGAAAATCGCTCATGGTTTCCAGGGCCAGAAACAGTACCGAAAGCTAAGGCTGAGCTCCCTCCACAGAGGTGCACATCCTCAGCTTCAGGTCTGGTCTGCTCCCTCTCACTGATGCTTGAATCCTCTGAAAATCGCTCATGGTTTCCAGGGCCAGAAACAGTACCGAAAGCTAAGGCTGAGCTCCCCCCACAGAGGTGCACATCCTCAGCTTCAGGTCTGGTCTGCTCCCTCTCACTGATGCTTGAATCTCCTGACAGACCTCTTCTCCCTCCTTCTTTGCAATCTCCTGCTTTTCCTCTACTTCTCTACTTTCTCTTCCAACCTCAAGACACACACACACAAAAAGAATGGTGGCAAGAAAAGGTTGTAGGGCTATACCAATTTTCCTTAGTTTCTTTTGTCTTAGTGTATTATCTGTCAAAGAGCCATTGGAACCTCATTTCTTAAACAAATCTTGTCTCATTTTATGCATTTCCTCATACATTTCTAAGTAGTTGGCCATCATAAGAAGGCCCCTGCCACCCTGTCTTTGTCATATTTTTCTACTTACTCTTCCAAACGGCACACATTTGGTGCAGTCCATGTGCTATTCCTCCCTGGAGAGCTGGGGACAACACCAGCACCCACCGGGCCCCTGCTCTTGCCCATCAAGTATTGCTGCTCCCTCAACAGCCCCTTTCTGTTCTCTGTGTACCAGCAGCAGAGCCAGCTTCTTGTAGAGGTAGTGAAATTGCACGAATTTGCACAATTAAACTAAAATTGTGATCCTCTTAATTCTTGGGCATACTGTGTTCCTGTAGACATCTAAGCCTTCCACTTTCTTGGAATTTTGCCTTTGGGGTTGCTCTACTGGACTTTCTTCTTTTGACTTGTCCTTGCTCCTCACTTCAGCTTCTTGATTCAGAGATGTAACGTATCTAAAGAATTTAAGTTCATTTAGCTCTTGCAGTCCATACACATAGTCTTTCTTCTGCTCCAGAAATTTTTCTTCTTCTAGATGGTTTTGTTCATTTGGTCTGGCCTTTCCTCTAGGAGCGATGGTTAGCTGCATGAATTCCCCATGCCCTGTACCTACTATGTTCTCATGTGTTGTTGTCATCTCTTTAGCCTCCTCTACATTCTAGGAGAGGTTTTCAAGTTTGTCATCAACGATATTAATTTAATAGTGTATAATGTTGCTTCTATTTCTTATGCTTGCAATGAACACGTTAATTAAGCTATTGCATTTTAAATTTTCTAATTGCTTTTCCTCATCTCATCCATTTCCCTTTTCAACACATCCTATTGCTTTTCTTCTTCAGCCCATTTTCCTGCAACTATTTCACAGAAATCATTTTACTGATGATGCCAGACAGCTTCCTACATGTTTGTTCTGTGTTCAGTAATGGATCATTTTCAGAGCTGTTTTTCTCCTAGATGCTATTTCTTTCCTTGCTCTGTATTTTTATACAGGCCTTTTTTTTTTCTTTATTTACATCCAGGCAAGGTAAAATCAGTTCAAACTCAATTTTTGTCCATAATTGGCATGTGCAAATTATCTATACTACTGTCTTTCCATCTGGGTGATGACCAAAGCCCCTTCTTAGAGCTCCAGTTTGGGGTGGGTTGAGGTACACAGATCTCATTCTAGGTCCTAAGAGTTTACGTGGTATGTGCTTTTGCTATAGAAAGGTAGCATCTTTTCTCCCAGTCACTTTCTGTTTCTCTCAATCCGTGAGCTTATGGAAAACAGCATAGGATACAATCCCAGAATGAAGTGCTACCAGACTTTTTTAACGTCTCCCACCGCTTCCTCTTCCTTCCTCCCCTTACTGCCTATGGTGCTCTCAGAACATTCTGCATTTCCACCAGCCCCTGTTCTACCTCCTACCCATTTATCCTCTGGGAATTGCTGGTCAGTCTGTATAAAGGATGGTTGCCAGGGAATAAGGGATGGGAAAGACACCAACCCTCTCACAGAGCAGAACCCAGCGTTCTATTTAGTACAGAATCTGGGTCTTTGAGCAGACAAGGTACAAAAATGTCTGTGCTCCTGTTTTAAGTGATCTCTATTTAACAAGAAACCTGGTCAACATTTAGTGGGTCCAGCTCTGTTTGCACAGAGTTAGCAGAAAGTCCTCCCAAGTCCTGGCATCAGGTTCAGTACCTGAAACCACCCAAAACCATCTTCTCCTTCTATATTCTCTACTTCAATGAATGATACTCCCATCTACCCAGATACCTAGTCCAGACACGGGGGCATTAGACTCCTAGACTCTTCGCCTTCCTTCACTTTCCACACTTAAGAACTAACAAGTTCAGTAAGTTTTATAAATACCTCTCAAATCTGTCCCTCCTGCTCTATCCCCATTTTCAATGACTTAGTGACTTCTTAGTTGGATTCTTTCAATAAACTGAACTCTCGATCTCTCCCCACCCAGACCTGCTCCATGCATTACTTCTTGCATCATCCACTCAGGCCAAAATCCTTGGGGTCTTTCTTGACCTCACTCCTCTCTTTCTCTCACACCCACTCCCAAACCATCAGGAAACCACTGTTGACTCTAACTTCAAAATACGCCCAGAATCCCACCCCCGTCTCACCTGCTTCACTACCACTACCTCCAGCTGAGCCACCAGCGTCTTTCACCTGGGCAACCCGATGCCTCCTCGCTATGTGTCTGCTTCTGCTTGTGCCCCTCTGTAGCCTGTCATCCCCTGAACAGCCGGAGCGATCAATTGAAAATGTGAATCAGATCATGTCACTCTTCTGCTCAAAACGTTGCTATGGCCTTCATTGCCCCATCCCAGTGGCTTCCCAGGCTCCTCTCCAGTCCAGCCCTTTAACTCTCAGACTTCATCTTCTGCTACCCTGTTCCTGTGACGTCCCTCTCCAGCCATGCTGCCTCTTTGCTCCCCTCTAACATACCAGGCCTTTGCATTGGTTGGTCCCTCTGACTGGGATGTGGTCCCTCTACCTGGATGGTCCTTCTAATATCCTCATGGCTCAATTTTTTGCTCAGATGCCATCTTCTCAATGAATCCTACCCTGTGACCCCATTTTAAATGGCAACCCCTCACCATTCCTGATCCCCTCATTTGCCTCTACTTTATTTTCTCCCCATTGTATTTACCCCCATCTAGCATACTTTATAATTTACCTAGTGGTTATGATTATCATTTTTCATCTATCTCCATCTGTTGGATACAAGCTCTGTAAGGACAGGGATTCTTGTCAATTTTATTCCCTGATCTCAAGTGCCTAAAACAGTGCCTGAACAGAGTGGACACTCATTAAACATTTATTGGATGAATGAATGAGTGAGTGACCAGCACTCTGCTGGGCTCCCTGGCTGTGTTCTGGCCACACTCAGGGCCAGCACCACCTTGCATATTGCCCCGTCCTTCCCTTCCTCCGTTCTACCACACTGTACGCCACAGTCCAACAGTACCATTTGTGGTCCCCCCAAATGCCACAAGTAGTTCACGTCTCTGTCTGTACCCCCACCTTGTCAGCTAATCACTACTTAAACCTAAGTAATTTGCTGTCACCCCCAGAAGCCCTTTCTAAGCTCTGAGCAGTAAGCATCCCCTTCTCTGTGGTCCCATCCTGAGCTATGTTTTTTCTCCTGCACTTATTTTATGCTACACTGTCACCACTTCTTCAAGGGCAGAGACCAAGATTCATTTTTCTTTTATCATCAAGAACTGGCACATAGTAGGTGTTCTATAAATGGATGAATAAATGGATAGGCGAGTAGATGATGTGTGGGTAGGCAAATTAAAAAATGAACAGTTCCAAAATCACCTACAAGCTCAGAGTGGGGGGATGGCTCTTGGCAATACTGTGCACATGGTGTATATTCCATAACTACTTATTTATGGTTATAATGATGATTTCTCTAATAAAAAAAATGGTATCTGGGGTTCCTAACTCTGGTATAAATTCTTTATCTGCAATTGTTCCTTTGGTAGAAAAAAACAAGTATACCATTATAATCTTGGTGTAAGGGTAATAACTTGAATTATATTTTATCAGTATCCTCCTACCTGATTCTGACAGTCCTCTATGCTCATCATGTGGCAGGAGTAGACTAAATGAACCTCACAGTTCTGGCTCAGAGAGAGTACACGTTTATTATAAATCATGATTGTATTAGAAATAGTAATGATAATAATAATAACATAAATTAACAATTGTATGGTAACCTAAAATTATAAACTTTAGACTTTTAATTTTAT
>NW_007737826.1:8182-14266 GCF_000696425.1 Galeopterus variegatus | reverse complement strand
GGCAATACTGTGCACATGGTGTATATTCCATAACTACTTATTTATGGTTATAATGATGATTTTTCTAATAAAAAAATGGTATCTGGGGTTCCTAACTCTGGTATAAATTCTTTATCTGCAATTGTTCCTTTGGTAGAAAAAGACAAGTATACCATTATAATCTTGGTGTAAGGGTAATAACTTGAATTATATTTTTTCAGTATCCTCCTACCTGATTCTGACAGTCCTCTATGCTCATCATGTGGCAGGAGTAGACTAAATGAACCTCACAGTTCTGGCTCAGAGAGAGTGCACGTTTATTATAAATCATGATTGTATTAGAAATAGTAATGATAATAATAGTAACATAAATTAACAATTGTATGGTAACCTAAAATTATAAACTTTAGACTTTTAATTTTATACTTAGACCTGGTCGGAAATGTAACTTCAGGGGCTGGCCAGTTAGCTCACCTGAGAGCACACGGTGCTGATAACACCAAGATCGAGGGTTTGGATCCCCTTACTGGTCAGCTGCCAAAAAAAGGAAGAAAGAAAGAAATGCAACTTTGTTTGTATATAGCTGACTTCAACTTGGCTGTGGATCCACCTTATTCATTTAAGAGTAGAAAGCTCTTTATCCTGCATTTCAGCACGACTCAGTCACTTCAGGTTGAAAACTTAGTCTGTGGAGGGCAGTCATTTCAGTGTCCAAACTCGCCTTAGAGCTGTTTCCCTCTGAAGGGTGTTTCCTCCTCCTCTTGTCTGTGGAGATGTCTGTGTGTCATGTTGGCATGTCGTGGTGCAGTCCTCGCGTCCTCACTGGCTCTGGTGAAGGCTGGCTGGCCCTCTGGGGTATTTAGGAGGCATCTTCTGTCTTTGCATCATTTCAGTTGTCTTCACAGTCAGTGCAACTTGTGTTCTTTCTCTCGGCACAGTTGGGGTCCCCAACCCGACTTGTGTCTCACTTCAGCCCTCACTTGGCACTGTTCAGAAGCCACCATCATCCTCGTTTCTGTGTCTAACTCAGGTGCATTGATGGGGGAGAGGGGGCTGTTGGATCGAAGAAATGTTCATAAAAGGCGTAAAGGCCATTGCCAATTCCCTGCACATAGGATTTAATCCACAAACCTGTCCATCTGGAGACTTTGCAGTTCAGTTTATCTTGGGGTTTTCAAATAGTCTCAGGCCACTAAACTTACCTGGAGTTGACAGTTTAATCATTTATGAGCATGTATTAGTTGGGATTCTTTTGGTTACAAGTGGAAAAATCTAATTCAAACTCATTTAGCAAGAAGAAAAAAAGAAAAATGAAAGGAAGGGAAGACAGGAGGACGGAAAGAGAGGAGAGAGAAAATCTTGAGATTACGTGATGTGGTTATCAGGACTCTCGATGGCAACCGACCAAAATCCAACTGAAGGTGGTTTAGGCAACCCCAACACAAAACAGAAGGAAGTGGATTAGTCCGTATAACTGAAAAGCTGGAGACAGAGCTTACTGTGGACAGGGCTGGAGCTGCACACTCACNCGTATAACTGAAAAGCTGGAGACAGAGCTTACTGTGGACAGGGCTGGAGCTGCACACTCACGTGGTAGCCCGTCTGTCCTGGCTTCCCCCGATCTGTCTCTGCTGTCATCTCTGCTGGACTCATGTTCAGGCAGGTGAACCCCCTGGCCCATGACAACCTCAGACATGTATTTTGTCTGCTTTGAAACCCCAGTATAAAAGTGAGTGCCCATTTCCCAGTATTCCCAGCCAAGTACCTGGGTGAAGGGTCTTTGATTCTGATTCTCCTCTTTGGGTTGTTGGTTTGACCATAGTTGAACAATTGCTGTGACTTCAATACTCTCACCAGCCAGGATCAAATGACAACTGGAATCAGACCATCCAAAATGTAAAATCTTGGGATGGTGTAGTTCTCCAGAGGAAAATCAAACAATGTTACAAGCATAGGGGTGAAAAGTTTTTATTAGACAGGCAAACCTAACAGATGTAGATGGGAAACATCTATATCTAATAGGAAAGCTTCTTTGAAATCCAAGTGCATACCAGAAAGTGTTGAGTGACACAGAGTAAGCAGAGTATATGGGCACAGAGTAAGCAGAAAGCTATCTCTAGGCCACCAATAGATGAGTACTCTCAGTGGAGTGTTTATTGCTGCTGATTACCCTGGGCTTCCTCTCCTTCTCTGGCAACTCATGATGCGATCACATCCTTCCCCAGGAATCTAGAGCTGCCTGTAAAAAAAAAGAGTTCTCCAAAAGGAATTTTCATAGGCAATGCCAGGAAGACACATGTCCCTATGTCCCAGAAGATACTCCTTCTCAGTTCTAATTCCTTCTCGGTTTCATTCTCAAGGTCTCTGGAGCTCCGGGGGAAAGGTCATGGGAAGGTGCCTTCTCTCTTTAGCATTGTGTGCTTGGTCCCTGATGAAAAGAGGGCTGCCCACCCCGACTGCATTGACACCCCACTCAGCTGACACATCCCCCCTATTTACCACACATGGTTGCTATTCCCAAGGTCTCTGGAGCTCCAGGGGAAAGGTCATGGGAAGATGCCTTCTCTCTTTAGCATTGTGTGCTTGGTCCTTGATGAAGAGAGGGCTGCCCACCCCAACTGCATTGACACCCCACTCAGCTGACACATCCCCCCTATTTACCACACATGGTTGCTATTCATGGGACCAGCAGGACGGGGAGTCTCTTTTGTGTTTGTGGCACTCTCTCTCGTCAACCTAATAACAGAGAGAGGGTCTCTAAAAGAAAATGATATTTATTTGAGAACAGAATATTTCAATGGGAATACGCAAGCCACACTAAAGTATTCAAGGAGGTAAAGGAAGACAAAGGGTTTTAAAGGAAAAGTAATGGAGGAGTGCATAATTATTTTGGGATAATTATCCTTGGCTACAAGGATCAATAACAAAGGTGATGCCAGTTCAGGAATGGACAGGAAGTTACTGGGCAGATGTCCTCACAGAAGTATTTTTGATCAAGTTTGCAATGGCCTCTGTGCAATGGTGTGGCTTTGCAGTGTCCTTTGTGATAGTTCTCGTTATTGGGCATAAGTGCATGAAAATTACCCCTTTCATGGCCTTTCCCTGGCTCTATTTGTCAGGTGTTTTTAACACAAGTGACTCCATGTTGATTCTGAACATTTTCAACCTTCTTAATTTTCCCATTCAGGTTTGGAGGTATCTAAATAAGGAGAGATCCAAAGTGTGGCTCGAATATTTTGAATAAGGGAAAAGAAGAAGAGAAAGATTTTAAGTAGCCTGTTTCAATTTTCTGTTCTATTGCAGAAGAACCATAAAAAGAACCTGAGTTATGCCTTCGTTGTGCCTTTGTAAGGAGCAGTCTAATTCTGACTGGCGGGACCCCCTGTCCCTCCAGGTCACAGCTGAAGGACTGTAAAGCTCCTATTCACTTTGACAGTGATTGTTTACCTTGGGCCTGAGGTCACAAGCCATATCTGCAATCAACAAAACAAAATAACCACCACCACTAAAAAAAAAACCAACTTCAATTTTCTCAAATCTCCCAAGATTTAAAAAGGAACAAAAAGTTACTGGTGTGTTTGCTGACTGGAGTGATTATGCAGCTCAATCATTTTGATTTACAATTGCATCTTTGTCCTTGTAGAAATAACTCTGTGCAGCTGAACAACGGGAGATGGAAACGGATTAACCTTCCAGCATGCGGATATAAGACGAGTTCTAGGGAGCAGGTTTCCATTTGAGGTTAACACAAAGTCCCGTTTCTATGAATACACAAAATTAAAGAGCATTCTCTTTTTTTCCCCTTTCCTTTTCTTTTCTTTTGATCTGCCATGAAAAGGGAATTATCAGCAGCGTCTAAGCCTCAGTTTTATTTTTCCCCTTACACATTTTGCATCATAAAGCATTTGAATCCATTTGACGTGTTCCGGGAGCTCTGAAGAAATCTTCAGTTGTTGCATGAAATAGACTGCAGAAAAATGAGAAGCAAGAGGTCATTCTGGAATGTAAAGTTTATGGGCCATATTGCAAATGGCTTTTTTACTTAACAGAAATAAATAGGTCTGTTTCTTCCCTTTGCATCTGAAAAGGCCATTACACTAGGCCAGTGATTCTCAAACCTAGATGGGCATCAAAATCTCTCAGAGAGCCTGTTAAAACAGAGACTGCTGGCACCCACTCCCAGAATTTCTGATTCAGAAGGTCTGGATTAGGGCCTGGGAGTCTGCATTTCCAACAAGTTCCTAGGTGATGTTAATCCTGCGGGTCCAGGGAGCACATTCTCAGAACCCCCACTCTCTGCTGACCTGCATGTAGACAGACAACCATTCCTATCTCCCCAGCTCATGAGATAAAGAGATGGCCTCCCAGTTGCTGATATTCCCATCACTTCCTTACTGCCTACGGATGACGTATGACTTCAGAGGCTGCATCCCGCTGGCCGGGACCACTGGAATTCTTGTGTCCCACATTAACCTGGCCACTGATTCTAGTAAGGATTGTGGGAACAAATGAAGACCAACCAAATGAGAACAGTGAAAGGCTATTCATCCAGAGTTTGCCACAGTGAGGGAGTTGGCCACCATCACTGGTGTTTAGCAGAGACCCAGAGGAAGGCAGAGAAGTGAGGAGGCTTCATAGTGAAAAGGGGGAAGGCTCCAGGTGTGTGCTGATTGGAGGTTGTTGGCACGGGGAAGCTAGAGGTGGACTCAGAAGTGGGACATCGTGTGTAACTGGTTAAGGGAGCATGTTTGGCTTTCTCTGGGTGGTCCTAAACTGGAAGTAGGGACGAAAATTAAGGAAGTTGTTCATTACTAATCAAGTCCTGACCATTTGGGACTAATCATTATAGCGGTCATTGTGTGTCTTCCTGGGTTGTTGCCAGAGATAGTGGTCTGACTTCCTGCAAGTCTGACTTATAGCAGGCTGGCTTCCTGGGCTGGTTATTGGAGATAATGAGTTTATTTCCTGTACAAGTTGCTGCAGGTAGTGGGTCGGAATTCTTTTATAGACATGGTCTGGCCATTGTCTATTTGTATATTCGGTCTCAGGATGCACAGTAGATATTTCCTTTTGCATCTTGCTAAATACTTGGCACACTCTACATTGGCCAATTTAAACAATGACTGATCTTTATTAAGGGCTTGTTATGTGCAAAGTATTATTTTAGGAACATGAAGTTTTATAAGACACAGGCATCAATGTCAATGAAAAGCAGCCTAAGCGATTTGAGCATCAAGGAGAAAGACGGGCATATGTTGTTTAGGACAGTCCCCCATTTACCACGGAAGAAGGGGGACATCCAGGGATTATATTTCCTAAAATAACCTGGGTCCAAATACTGGCTGTACTATTTACTATTTTCTTTCCCAGGTCAGGGGAGTTTGGTCCCATCTGAGAGCTCAGCTCTGCGCCTTTGTGTCAGGAGTTGGTATTCTGCTGTGCTCTGCAGCGTTGGATCCTTAGGGCCATGGCTGCAGTCCCTCTGTCACCACTCCCACTGAGTCCTGGGCTTCTCTACTGCAGGTAGATGACCTGAAAGCCAAGCTGGCCGCCCAGGAAGTGGAGCTGAAGCAGAAGAATGAAGATGCAGACAAACTGATTCAGGTGGTAGGCGTGGAGACCGACAGAGTGAGCCGAGAGAAAGCCATTGCAGACGAGGAGGAGCAGAAGGTGGCCCTCATCATGCTGGAGGTGCAGAAGAAGCAGAAGGACTGTGAGGAAGACCTGGCCAGAGCAGAGCCAGCGCTCACGGCGGCCCAGGCAGCGCTCAACACCCTCAACAAGGTAGGAGCACTGTCTGCCATCCTGTTGAGCCCTCGGGCGGAGCAGGCCTCCTCCTCTGAGCCAGAGACGACTCAGTACCCTGGTGATCCCAAGAGGCACAGGGGAAAAGTCGGGACGGCTTAGGGCAGGCCCCAGCTGTGTGTGGTTTATTCATTAAGCAAACAAATATTTATTTAAAGGGCGGAGCAGGCCTCCTCCTCTGAGCCAGAGACGACTCAGTACCCTGGTGATCCCAAGAGGCACAGGGGAAAAGTCGGGAGGGCTTAGGGCAGGCCCCAGCTGTGTGTGGTTTATTCATTAAGCAAACAAATATTTATTTAA
>NW_007737826.1:6745-7736 GCF_000696425.1 Galeopterus variegatus | reverse complement strand
GGATCCAATCCCAGAAATCTTCCTGCTACGACAAACCAGGGTCATTTTGCCCATTAGATACGATAGGACACAAAGTCTTTTCATGCCCCTATCTTAAATGTTTTAAATACAAGACTAAAATAATGTGTCGACTCCAAAATATGGAAAAAAAAATACAAAATCCAAATTAGTATGTATTCAATTAAGTGACAAGAACATAATTGTGTGTCAACTAAATTCAGCATAACCATTTGTTGGAACAAGCATGACTTTTGAGATATATTCATTACACAATTTTACTTTGGTTCCTTTTAAATTTTCTTGGGGGTGGGGAGAGGGCACATGGTTAGCTACTTCTTTCTTTTCTCATTTTTCACAATTAACCTCCTTCCTTATTTGTATAACCATGGTTGAGAGGCAGAGGAAGAAGAAAGGATAGTCAGATTCATGTCATTACATGTTGGCATCAGAGACGGACCGCGCAGACCTTTGCTTTATTGGGATGCTCACATAGGTTCTTCTGAGAACCTCCACCCATCACCAGGACCTCTCCCCTACAGATTGCTTTCTCCTCCTTCTCCTGAGAGTCGAACCATTCACTTGCCTCCTTGAAATGAACCCCTTGGACAAGATCTAAGACAGATCTAGCAGCTCTGCCATGCAAGTGGCTTACCTCTGGTCCACTGGCAACACCTGTGTCTCCCATCCCCAAACAAGCTCTGAGCACGCTGGCCACCCATGGCAGCATACTCTCCCTAGTGCCACCACGAAGGGCTAGCCAGCTATTCTCACACACTCCAGGTCTCTAGATATAAGTTAGAGCGCAATCTACTGTGTCACTCAAACTACAGGGGAAACATACTGAGCTCACCAAGTAGTCCCCTTAAAGCTCCTCCTCCTAGATTTATGTGAAATGGGTGGATACCCCACATACTCCCCTTTAGGCAGAGTGGGTGGGACTTACCAACAATTGTCACTAAAAATTCCCTCTTGCTCTCCAACTTCTGACTCT
>NW_007737826.1:4368-6194 GCF_000696425.1 Galeopterus variegatus | reverse complement strand
GGGTGGGACTTACCAACAATTGTCACTAAAAATTCCCTCTTGCTCTCCAACTTCTGACTCTTTTATATCCTCACCGAGGGTGAAGGTTAAGAGTAAGGACACTAACCTCCTTTCATCCGGGCTGCATGGCCACCTGACTTCACTTTGGGAGATAAAGCATCTATTGGCTGAGGGCCTCAGCAAAACTGGGATTAAACTAGTGCATTATACAATCCTGTTACATATGGTTATATAAAAATTATATTTAATACATTTTAGTATTTTTAGTGCATTTTAGTATTTTTTATGATGTAGGGTGGGGAAGCCCCTAAAAGTAAGAGTGTCCGTGGCCAATAAAGCTCTTAAGTGGGCCCCTACCTCAATAGAAAATGAAGATTTCTCCATTAGGAGCATGCTATATTGCTGGGTATGCCAGAAATTGGAGGTGGGGCCCAACCATGCCACCATCTCTCAGTTTGAACATCTCCAAACAGCCAGGCCAGGCTCTCCCTGCCTTCACAGCAGTACCCATGTCAACCTGCAGGACTCTGAGTAGACGACACCCACCCCCTCATCATTTAGGGTTTCTTTTCCTTTCATTTCATTCCATCTAAATTCTACCCATATTTCAAAACCAAATTACATTCCAGATCAATTTCTCGCTTTTCTGATTTCCAGAACACAAAATATGGGACTATTTTCTTTACACAACCTACTCCTCGTTTACTGATCATTTCTTGCCAAGAAGACTAATGTCTTCCATAAGATCTTTTGACACAGGGATTATATTTCCTAAAATAACCTGGGTCCAAATACTGGCTGTACTATTTACTAACTGTGTGGCCCTGGGAATGATTGTATCTGCTCTGAGCATTTGTATCCTCATCTGTAAAATGGAGATAATAAGTAATATAGTCCTTGTTACATTGTTATAAGGATTAAATGAGATAATGTATGAAAAGTAGCTAAGAGATGGTAGCCACTCAGGAAATATTTGTTCTTGTTGTTGATGTTGTTAAAGCCAGAGTTATCACTTCTGTTTCCAAAAAAACCTGGAAACAAAGTGGACACTTGTAAATACTTTAGGTTAATTTGTAGGTTGGTTAATTAGTTGACTGACTGAAATAAACATACATACGCTCCTTGACTTACAAAGAGGTTATGTCCTAAAAAACCCACCGTAAGTTTTAAATATGGTAAGTCAAAAATGCATTTAATACAACTGCCCTACCAAACATCATAGCTTAGCCTAGCCTACCTTAAACATGCTCAGAGCTCAGAGCACTTACATAAGCCTACAGCTGGGCAAAGTCTTCTAACACGAAGCTGATTTTATAATAAAGTGTTGAATGTCTCCTGTAATTTACTGAATACTGTACTGGAAGTGAAAAGCAGAGTGGTAATATGGGTACTCACCATGGACATGCACAGCTGAAAGCACCATCGTAAAGTGGAAAAATTGGAACTCAAACCATTATAAGTCAGGGAGACTGTCTCTACAGATATGTAACTCAAGAAGTGATGTGACAGAATACTGAAAATAGCACTGGATTTGGAGTCTAGATACCTCTTGCACAAAAGATATGAAATGCGTTTTTAATGAGCACCTACTATGGGTAAGGAAATATGATAGGTGCTTTCCTCTAAATAGCTGTGTGGCTTGGCACAAGTCACTGACGTTCTCGCTCCCTTGTTTTCTTTTCCCTGTTACTTAGAGAGGGGCAAACAGAAGTTAACAGGCTCTTCCTCTTAAACTCCATCCAACCTACGAGCAAATTACTTTCAAAATATATCCAGAATGCAAATGCTTTATAACATCTCTACAAATAACATGCTCTTTTTTTTTT
>NW_007737826.1:2285-3185 GCF_000696425.1 Galeopterus variegatus | reverse complement strand
TTTTTTTTTTAATATAGATACTGCCAAATTTCTGTCTCAAATGCCTGTTTTTGTTTACAGTTATAAGTACTGCTTTTCCTACATCCTTGCCAACCTTAGATATTTTCAGTCATTTTAATTTTTCTCAATTAAATGTGCAAAACATTGTTACTTGTATTTTGATTTTTAATGGTTTTATTCTGAGACAGGGCATCTTCTCAAATATTTAGATTTCTTCTTCTGTCCATTATCTGTTTAGATTCTTGTCCATTTTCTTGTAAGACAGGTTTCCCTTCTTATTGATTTACATTTATTCCTTATAATTTTTTTACCATTAATCCCTTAATATATATGTGGTGATATTTTCACCCAGTCTGTATTTGTCTTTTAACTTAATATTAACAAGTAACACAAAAATAGATTTTATAATCAAATAATTTTAGAAATGCTAGGATAACAGAGTTAAACAGACTTTTATCCTGCAGGATTTCCTAGGGCCTTTGTTATGTAAAGCTCAATACTAAAAATGACAGACATAGCACAAGAAAATAAAACCTCAGATTAATCTAATTTATGAATAGTGGTATAAGACACCCGTATAAAATACTAGTAAGTCAAATCCAGCAGTTTATTCAAACAACAATAGGCCACCAACTGGTAAGCCTTATGTGACATATATGATTATCTATGTCACCACACCCAAACATACAACAAAAGAGAAAAGCTATAGTCACCTCAAGAAATGTCAAAATGGCATTTAATACAATCCAACATCCATTCCTTATTAAAAGTCATAGTAAAGTAGGAAATAAAAGGACACAAGGATATGTTGCTAGCACATGGCAATCAATCTCAATCCCAGAACAAAATATCCTGTCTAATGGTGGGACACTAGAGGAATTCCCATTAACACAGAAAGAG
>NW_007737826.1:0-1584 GCF_000696425.1 Galeopterus variegatus | reverse complement strand
AGAACAAAATATCCTGTCTAATGGTGGGACACTAGAGGAATTCCCATTAACACAGAAAGAGCACAGTGACAACCTCCTTCACAACTATAATTTAAAAATTTGTCCCAGATTCCTAGCTAATGCAATAATAAATGAAAAATATTAATCATAAGAATGTTATAAAATAGCTGATACATGTATTATTTATAGATATTATAAAAATATAATAAAACAAATAAAAGGGAAGGTTAAGGACCATTACAAAATAAATTACAAAATGCAATAGCTTTTCTAATATCCACAATAGCCAGTGAAAAAATTTATTTTCGAAATAACAACCAAAGCATGAGGTACAAATAAGTGTAAAGAAATTTGTTGAAACTGTGAAGAAAACTGCACATCTTTATTGAAGGATGTAAAAAAAAGATGTGAATAAACAAATATATAAACCAAGTTTGTGTATTGGAAGATTGAATTGCGTAGGGATTTTTGGTGTATATTTTCTGTAATTCCATTAAATGTTCATATCATGTAACCAACTATTAAAGATTTAATAACCTAACTGTTCAACAATATAAAGTTGGCTATATAAATTATGTACATCCAAATGTTAGAAAACTGTGCATTGCTTATTTAAAATCATGATCTACAAAAATAATTAATGACATGAAAAAGGTTTAAGATATTATTTTCATTGAAAAAACAGGTTTAAGTGGTTTTCAGAGACTGGGGAGGGGACTGTGAGTAAGAAAACAGGGAGAGGTTGGCCAACTGGGACGAAAGTCAACGAGGTAGGAGGAATAAGTTCTGGTGTTCTGTTGCATGGTACGGTGGCTATGGTTAGCAGTTAAGTTTTATATATCACATAATAGCTAGAGAGGAGGCTTTTGAATATTTTTGCCACAAAGAAATGATAAATGCATGAGGTTATTGATACATTAACTATCCTAACCCAATTATTATACAACAGTATATATCAAAATATCAGATTGTACACACCCATAACTATGTACAATTATGTGTTGATTAAAATTTTTTTAAAAAGCACATTAAAAAGTAGTACTAATGGTGAATGATATGTGCATGTATACATATATGTGTATATCTACATATGTTTGTATATGTAGACATGTATATCCACACATATATAAATGTGTATATAAATGTGTGTGTGTGTATAAATGAGACAGACTAAAAGAAAGACAGAAAAAAGAGCACTACTGAAGGAAACATACCAAACATAATGTTCTATCTCTGAGTAGTAAAATTATGATTATTGTTTTCACCTTTGCTGGATATCCCACAACAAGTATGTACTCTTTTAATAAACGAATAAAACAGTATCACCTGACAAAACAGTTAAGAATAAGAAAGAAATGAAATGGTAAAAGAACTAGAAAACTTCTCATAAGTTTTCAGATCAATTTTCATGTATGTGAAAGGTCTTTCCCACCATGGAAACAAAGGCCAATGTCATTTAGAAAAACATTACTAAATTTGACTACAAAAAGATGTAAAATTCTGTAGATCACAAAATACCATAAGCCGAATTTCGAAATAAATTTGCAATATATATGAGAAAAGAGTAAATACCCTTTATTTTTT
>NW_007737825.1:53976-54264 GCF_000696425.1 Galeopterus variegatus | reverse complement strand
TCACCACTCCTATTCAACATAGTATTGGAAGTACTAGCCAGAGCAATAAGAGAAGAGAAGGCAATAAAGGGCATCCAGATTAGAAAAGAAGTCAAACTGTCCCTGTTTGCAGATGACATGATCCTATATATCGAACAGCCCAAAGCCTCTACAAAAAAACTCTTGCAGATGACAAATGATTTCAGTGCAGTAGCAGGATACAAAATCAACACACAAAAATCAGTCGAATTTCTTTTCTCCGATAGTGAACATGCAGAAAGAGAAGTCAAGAAAGCCTGCCCATTTACA
>NW_007737825.1:13724-49585 GCF_000696425.1 Galeopterus variegatus | reverse complement strand
GATCCCACATACAGACCGGCCGCTCACTGGCTGAGCGAGGTGCGGGAGCAACACCGAGGGTTGCCATCCCGTTGCCGGTCCCGGTCCGGTACGGGCGCGACACTGAGGGTTGCGATCCGTTGCCGGTCATGAAAAAAGACAAAAAGGAAAAAATAAAAATAAAAAAAATAAATAAAACTCTCTCTCTTGTGCACACATCTTCCAGAGACTATATGCCCAGTTATCTAATGGGATATGTATATAAAACCTTTTGTAAAGCACAAAACACTGAACACAAGTAAGGAATAGCTATTATTAATACTAGTCTAATATCTTGAATTGTGTTAATTTGACAAATGAAGCAAGAGAAGGTTGGAGTAGAAAAACAAATTTCCCTAATCCTTAGTAGATTTAAGCTTTCCTGTCTTCTGAGTATTTAATCTTTCCTTGTCAGAGTAAGAACCACATCTTTCCAAAGTTTAGTACAGTGCTTAGCTCACTGTGGGTGTTTAACGAATGTTAAATAATAATAATAGCTATTTATGGATCATTGCACTACTTGATAATACTTTGTTTCCATTGAATCACACCTTTTAGCAAGCCATTTTAAATATATTCCTAACTAAATTAATGTGCAATAACTCACAGTTAGAATTGATATTTATATAAAAAAGAACTGGCACAAAACCACTGATATAAACTGCAACTTCCCAATTCCTTCTTAGTGGCATTAATAATGGTGCCCTTTTGAAATGTCTCTTCTTCTTTCAAATACCATATTATAATTGTTATAGGCTGGCTAGAGGGTATGGTCTTCCCATTTGCTGTTTTTTCCCCTTCCTTTCCTTTTGTATTTTGTGATATGCCATGGAGGAAGGGCACCAAAGGGAATAATAACCTATTTTTAACCTCTAATTGCTCTTGCTCTTTAGCTATGTCTCTGGCTTCACAGTCTTCCTGCTCATTATATTATAACACTCTTCAGCCATGGTATATAGGCACATGTGGGTTGACAGAAATGACCTCTGAGGTCCCCTCCAATTCAGAATCTCTGTGCTTCTCTACGAAAGATGTACATTTTATATGCCTTATATTGTCTTTGGTTATGAAGAATTATGTCTGTCTAATAAATATAAATAAAATATTACCCTTTTAAGAGGCTAAAATTTCTCTAGGTCCTTTAAGAATATGTCCATGGAACTGAGTTTCAGTAAACCTGGTGTAATGAACATGCATATTCATACAGATATCTCCAAGCCTTCACATATGTTGGTTATGCTTACCTGGAATGCCCTTTCTCTGCCTGGCTAACTACATGTCAGCATGCCAAACTCAGCCGGAACAAATGTCACTTCCTTCCTGAGTCCATCCCCAACAAAGGACAGTCACAACTCCCTTCTCTGCTCTGATGCCATCTCACAATGCGGCAGTACTTCTCCAGAGCTCTGTACTTATCGGCTTCTGTCACTGTCTCCCATCAGACTGACCTTCATTTCAGCGAGAGTGTTTCATATTCAGCCTTGAATCCCTGGTGGCTAAAATATAGCAGGTATTCAACAAATATTCCCCAAAGGAATGAATGAATGAATGAACAATTAGAAGTAAGGAGCCAAGAGTTCTGATCCTGGCTCTGCTGCTAATAAGGTGTGGTCCTGAGAAATTGTACTAACTTTTCGAGATTTCAGTTTCCTCTAGTACAAAATGAATGGAAACTCTCCTAGGTCTCTTCAGTGTTTTGTTTTCTTAAGTAGATTATAACTCCTTTCAGCAGGGAATCTATTTTCTGTGTCAGTGTGCATAGTACACCATTTAATAAATGCTTATTAAATTATTTAGAAAAACACAAACCTAAAAAGTAACCTTCTCTATAATTGAGTTTTTGGGTAAATGATTTGTATCCCCTCAAACCAAAGGACTGGTCATTCTGCACAGTCAGCTTTGAAAGAGCACTCATCATAACGAACTTTTTATTTACATCTTACGCACCTTCCAAAATAAAGAGCAAATATAAAGGGGTGGCAGAGGCAAGGTGTCAAAGAGACAATAGATAATGGAAATGAATGATAACCATCACCACTAATCAGTACCATTTATTGAGCACTTATTTCGTGCAGGGTAAATTACGCACATTTATTTCTAATTCTCAACACAGCTTTACAAGGAAGATGATGAAACTAAACCTTGGAGAAGTTACGTAGCTTGCTGTTCCGTTTATTGAGCACTTATTTCGTGCAGGGTAAATTACGCACATTTATTTCTAATTCTCAACACAACTTTACAAGGAAGATGATGAAACTAAACCTTGGAGAAGTTACGTAGCTTGCTGTTCCGACTGTCTATTGCTATAACAACACACCCCAAATATATGGTATAAAAGCACAACCATTTTATTCTTGCATTCTGTGGGTCAGGAATTGAGAAACAGCACAGTCAGTCTACTTTGTTTCTGCTCCATGATGGCTAGGGTCTAACCTGGGAAGACTTGAAGGCTGGGAATGCCTGGATATCTGGGGCTAGAATCATTTAAAGGCTTACTTTGGAGGTTAATGCTGATAATCAGCTGGGACCTCAGTCAGAGCTGCTGGCCAGAATACCTACATATGGCCTCTCTTCTTCCTCACATCATGGTGACTGGGAACCAGAAGGGTGCATCCGAAGAGGACCTAGAAAAGCTGTATTGCTTCTCATGACCTAGTTTCAGAAGTCATGTAGTGCAAGGTCCACTGTAGTCATAAGCCGTCCCAGGTTCAAGAGAAGGAGAACACAGGCCCTACCTCTCAATGGGAGGAGATTTAATCTCATATTGTAAGAAGAGCATGTGTGTTGAGAGATCTTGTGGGAATCTTGGAAAATGTCCCACAATCACCCAAGATTCCAGAGCTAGAAACAGGTAGAGATGAGATTCAAACTGCCCATTTTAGTTCAGGATCTGTATACTTTTTATTACACAATCGGGCCTCAGTTATTTGATGATGCGAATTGGATGGAGTTCCTTTATTTGTAAGTCTGTTAATTTAAGTAAGATTCATTTTCCTCAAATTCTCAATTATTTTCTACTTACTTTTCTCTTTCCCCTTGTTTTATATATTTTATTCTTGGACCCAATTACTCCACCTGACTTTTGTTTTCAGCTGTTTTTCCTCTTCCCTCTTCTTGATAATATCATTTTCCTCTCAAATTCCACATGGCCAATGCAATTCTTTTTTAAAATTTTTTTCAGGGTCAGAAAAATTATGAAAACCACACAGTCCTTTCACTCCTCACCATACCTTGAGAAAGACTGTATCAGTTAGAACTTTAGTAGTACCTCCCATACTCATGGTTGTCGCTTTCTGTGGTTTCAGTTACCCTCAGTCAACCACGGTCCAAAAATACTATGTGGAAAATTCCAGAAATAAACAATGCACAAATTTTAAATTGCACGCCATTCTGAGCAGTATGATGAAATCTCATGCTGTCCCGCTCTGTCCCTCCTGAGATGTGTATTATGCTTTTGTCCAGAATATCCAAGCTGATTACACTACCTGCCCATTAGTTACTTAGTTGCCATCTTGGTTATCAGATGGAAAAATATAGTATATATAGGGTTTGGTACTACCCACGATCTCCGTTATCCATGAGGATCTGGGAACGTACTCCACTCAGATAAGGGAGGACTACTGTACTTAGTTTTAGGGGAAGACAACCTATTTGTTATAATTCCCCAAACTATATACTTATAGCAAGTCTGGTGTGTGCCTGCATGTGTTGGGGACCCCTAGTTGGACTGGCCTGCATTCTGGCCCTAACTGGGAATATTAGACTGGGGTTACTTGTGAAGCCTGCTAGGACAGTGGTCCTCAACCCTGGCTGCACATCAGAACCACCAGAAAACAAAATGCTGATGACCTGAATCCACTCCAGAACCATTAAATAAGAATCTGTGGGGGTGAGGGCTAGACACTGATATTAAAAAATATAGAGAACTTACCAGATGAATAAAGTGTGGAACCAAATTGTAGAACCACTGAACTAAGGAGTTTTAGTGTTTTCAGTTGAGAATCATTGAGAACCCCTGTACTGGTACTCACAGGTGTGGGGAGTGGGACAGATTCCATGCTAGGGATGGGAGATCCATCATCAGATAGGGAGCACTTCTTCAGAGGATGGTGAGACTGAGAACTGCCTAGAGTCAAGGTTAGCTCTGGTCAGAGGAGCAGTAGCATGCCTCAGGCAACTGCATTGAAAGAGGTGGGGAGCCCCAGGATGCTGAGTCCTTCAAGTCAGGATTGGTTTGGAAGCCTGTGTATGAGTCATGGAGTGGGTACAGTGATGGGGCTGCTGGCCTATAGAAACAAGGGAAATGAGGCAGAATGTGATATTAATTGAGTAGATTTGGTTCTGAAGCAACAGCCCACACAACACAATCTGGGGGTGGATGAAGTGCAGTAAATTTGAAGAATGTCTCTGATGATGTTCCTTTTTATTTCTTTTAATAGTACTATATTGTTTCCTTTATTAATTTTAAATTATTAACTGTAATATTATGTGAAAGTTATCATTCCTACAAATGAAATAATTCTTCATCATCGGAAAGCATTAAAAATTAAGGATCATTAATAAACATTAGTTATTTGTAAAGGTTTATTTTGCTGCTTTTGCATTCAGTTCCAGTTCCACTGTGATTCACAGCTCCACTGTGAATCATTTTAAGAGAATTTGTTAAGATAATTCAAAGGTCTTTGTTCAGACTGTAACTTATTACTATTGTAAAGAGAAGTTTAACTTAGACAAACCTAATTACCCATGCTTGAAAAAAAAATATGAAGGCAGAGGAAGGGAGAAATAATTTAAATACTGCAAACAATTCTGCTATATCACTAAATGAGTATATCACCCTCTGTCACATTTTCCTCATGTCTCTCACAATGGGAGCATTTTGCCACACTGAGTGTGACTCCTGAGTTTATTGCTTGAACTGCACATTTAGGCATATTTATTACTAAATAAGGTTATAACACAAAGCTATGCACATATTCATGTACATAGTGCTTTATGGGCTCCATGAAGGATTTTTAAGGGTAATTGTAAATATACTTGATTTATCTTGTGTGCTAATAGTACAAACTACCCCATACCCCAAGATATGGTTCAATGCATATTGTTTTATTCCTACTGATGGCTATATGAGCTTTCTTCATAACCACGTGACCATTTAGTGTTTAGAACTGGAGGGCTAGATATTATCAGGAAGGCTTCCCTAGCACCCTAGGGGAGGTGCCTCTCCTCCATGCCATAGCACCCAGTGCAAATTTCCCTTCTATGGTTTTCTAGGATTATGTCCTGAATTGTAATTTTTGCTTCTCTGTTTGTCCAACCCCCTAAGACTATAAGGGCCTTGAAAAGAGAGTCTGTTCATTGTGTCTCTAGTGCCTAACAGAGTGTTTGACATAAAATAGATCCTTGGTAAGTATTTATAGAACAAATGACTATATCAGGATACTCCAAAAAGTTTTTGGAAATATTTTTTTATTATCTTTAAATTTTATTTTTCCACGAACATTTTGAAATACCCTCATATTAATCTCTTTATTTCTATGCCTGACCTGTTTCATATAGCTGGTTACGGAGATATACAATCTCTGCCATTTCTGACCCTAGCAACTTCAGGCAATGGTTTTGATTTTCTTCTTTATGTGCTCCAGGGTTAGGGATCATACTACCACATTTTATAAACTGCTCCATTGTCCCTTACCAAGAAATTCTTCTTAATGTGCAAACAAAAATCTCATCTGCTTTAGGTCTCCTTCCTCTTTGACCATTCTCTGTGAACAAGCAAAAGTACCTGGAAAAGATGCTGTCAGTAAGGCAGTTCTTACTTAGAAAACTAGCTTTGGGAATTGAAAGCTAAACAGGGCCTGCACTGTCAATTTATTTTTTCTGCATGATTGACTTTAGCCTCAGTACAGTTTTTGGTGGTGATAGAATCCTTCCCCATGGATGGATTTGTGTTTATGAATCTGTTTCCCCACACATTTTTCAGTACTGGCAGACACTCAGTATATGTGGCTGTGCCAGGCACACAGAGTATACCTGAGGGAGGGAGTAAATAAACCTACTGAGGAGCTGCAGTGTACCAGCAACATTCTCATAATATCGATGGATAGGAGCCATATATACAACTTCGGATGTAATTTTTCTTCACTCTTAATTCCAGGACTAACACCATACTCTTAATTTTTTTTAGCCGGTCTAACATTTTCCTCAATGCCAGTCATAAGCATATATACCCCGAACCTGATCTTGCACCACGAGTTCATGTGTTTACTTACCTTCCCTGCTGTGGATGTCAGCCTGTGACTTTGCTACAACAGCAGAGGCACATAAGTAATGAAATGTTAAGGGAATCAGGAGTAATTGGATGGCTCAGATTTAAAAGGGATTATTCAGATGAAGCTCTGCAAAGGAGTTGAATTTAGACTAGGTTAAAAACGTGGAATCTGCTCTGATCTTCACTTGCCACTCATTTCTGACATAAGGATACATACAACTATGCACATATTTGTGTGTGCACACATATATTTGTATGTGCATGTATGTGCATTACAAAAGCCAAGAGCAAAATACAGGTCATAGTTACTGCTCAAAGGTATGATCTCATTCCAATTTTCTTGCTTAGCACACTGCTTCTGTTTCTTCATTTAAAGTCAGGGATTCTTAATAGCCATGGAGACACCTCTGGCTAACAATACCACGTTGACGCCCTTGGCAAAAAATGCCCATGAAAGTGAATCATTAAATTTGCTGGTAAGAAGAAAATTAATTAGAATAGCCAGATGCTCAGGAAAGGGGGAATAAAATCTTACCCAAGCTTGGGCAAGTTAAACTCTTACCATTGATTTTAGTCACACTTTAGTCTCATTCAAAGGGGATGTGAAAGAATGGGAAAGAGTTAAAGTGTGGTACAATAATAAACAGCAAAAGTATTTTCTTTCATTTAATATGTGATCTCACATTCAGCAGTTTAGCAATATAATTAGGTATGACTTTTAATTGTAAAGGCATGAAGAGATGATTTTAAAACAGATGAAAAAGCCCATCAATTTCCATAGCAACAAGAGATTTTCTAAATCTGTTGAGCAGCAAGAATATTAGAAACAAAAAACTGATTTCCCAAATATTGGAAGCTGACTTGAAATAAAAATATTAAAAGCATATAATGGTATTTGAAAATAGGACCAGGCGCTGGTAGTTCTTAACTTCATTTTTATTACTGGCACAGTATTATTTTCTATTTATAATTAGAAAAACATACTCTGTATGTGTAAAGCAATTTAGAACCTGTATTCTGACTCACCACTGTGAGGAAAATGAATACTTTTAAATGTAAATTTTCCATTCCCTAAGTGGTAGAAATAAAATCAACAGCAGCAGTAGTGGATGTTTGAAGGCACACAGGGTGCTAACACATATTAGGCATTAGGAGAGAGGTCTGGGCCACTATAGCCAGCAGAGTGCCTGAGATTAGAAATCCCATGATTTTATAGGGCTGGGAAAATATCAGAGAGGAAACTGAGGCTTAGAGTTAAGTGACATGTACCAAATTACCAAGAGAGTTGTTAAAATCTATTAGGATCTAGGACCTCTGATACCTAGCCCAGCTTTTCTTTCATTAACCGTCACTTTCCTAGAGTGGTTGTCCCTGATTGACTCCCCCCATCACCTCAATGGAACTTAACAAAACACCTGTGGTAACAGAACATCTTGAGCTGAGTCATAAAGAAGAATATAACTAGTGAAGCTCACCATCTGGAATAACGTGAACCCCAATTATGAACTTTTCAAACTTGTCTGCTGCTATGGTTTGAATGTGTCCCCTAAAATTAATGTGTTGGAAACTTAATCCTCAATGCAACAATGTTGGGGGGCGGGACCTTATGGGAGGTATTTAGGAATTAATGTCACTATAAAAAGGACTTGTGGGAGTGAGTTTGCATTCTTCTGCTTTTCTGCCATGCAGCAAGGAGACCCTCACCAATCACCAGATGCTGGTGCCTTGATCTTGTACTTCCTAGCCTCCAGAACTGTGAGAAGTAAATTTCTGTTCTTTATAAATTAACCAGTCTGTAGTATTCGGTTATAGCAGCACTAAATGGACCAAGACATAAATTGGTGCCAGAGAAGTGGGGTGTTGGTTTTAAAAATACCTAAAAATGTAGAAGGAGCTTTGGAACTGGGTATTGAGTAGAGGTTGGAACAGTTTTGAAATGAATGCTGGAAAAAGCCTGTACTGCCATCAACAGAGTATAAAGGGTGATTCTGTTGAGGGCTCAGAAGAACAGGAAAACTGTGGAGAAAGCCTCGTTCTTCTTAGACATTACTTAAGTGGTTGTGACAATGAAGACTATTTTGATGAGGTCTCAGAAAGAAGTGAAGAATTGGAAACAAGGTAATGAAAACTGGAGGAAGAGCCATCTTTGTTACAAAATGGCAAAGAACTTGGCCGAATTGTGTCCATGTCCTAGGACTTTATGGAAGGCAGAACATGAGAACAGTGAACTAGGATATTTGGTGGGAGAAATCTTTAAGCAGCAAAGCATTCACAGTGTGGCATGGCCTCTCTTAACTGCTTATAGTAAAATGCAAAAAGAGAGAAATGATTTAAACATGGGATTTATAATCAAGTGGGAAGCAGAATGTGAAGAAAATTCTTAGCCTGGTCATGTAAAGAATAACAAAGCATGTTCAGGAGAGAAAACCAACAGTGTTGCCAAGTGACCCGTTTTAGTCCATTTTCTGTTGCTTATAACAGAATACCCAAAACTAGGTATTTTAAAAAGAAATGAAATTTATTTCTTACAGTTTTAGAGGCTGGGAAGTCTATGGTCCAGGGGTGCTTCTGGTGAGGGCCTTCTTGGTGGTGATTTTACAGCAACACAGTATATCACATAGTTAGAATGGCAAAAGTAAGAGAGAGCTAACCATAATTGCTCTCCATATAAAGCCATCAGAACCATGCCCATGACAACCCATTAAAACATCAACCCATTACTCCATGAATGGGTCAATCCACTCCAAGGGCACAGTCCTCATGGTCCAATCACCTCTTAAAATCCCCACCTTCTACCACCGTACTAGGAATTAAGTTCCAACATGAGCTTGGGGGGACATTCAAACCACAGCATGACCCTTTGACAAGGAGATTAGTATGGATAGAAGGAAGCCAGCTGCTCTTCATCAAGACAATGGGAGAATGAGCCTGAAGGCATCTTGGACATCTTCAAGGCTTCTCCTCCCTTCACAGGTTCAGAGTGCTAGGGCTTTGAGAAGAAAATGGTTTAAAAGCAGGGTAAAAAAAATAAACTCAAGAGATATTATCTTAGAACTCTGCTCCTCTCATTCAAGCACAGCACTCTTTGGCTGCCCTAGCTGTGGCTCAATATGGCCCAGGTGGAACTCAAACCACTCTTCTGGAAAGTGAAAGCTGTAAATCTTGGTGGTATACAGATGGTGCTAATTCTGAATGTATGCAGAGTGCCTGAACTGTGGAGGCATGGCTACCTCCACCTAGATTTCAAAGAACACATGGGAGAGCCTTGGGGCCCAGGCAGAGACCTGACACAGGGGCAGAGGGGCCACAGAGAGCCCCCACTAGGTTAATGCTTAATGGAGCTGTGAGGGCCACCTCTGAGACCCCAGAACTGTAGAACCACCAGCATGCAGTGCCAGCTTGGGAAAGCTGCAGGCATGCAATTTCAATGTGTGAGAACTGAAGCTGGATTGTGTCCAGAAAAACAATGGGGTAGGGCTTTCTGAGGCCCCAGGGGTCAAACACTTGCCTTAGTGTATCCAGAGGTGGGACACAGAGTCAAAGAAGATTACTCTCAAGCCTTAAGATCTCATGTCCTCTCAGGTTATGGAATTAACAGGATTTAACCAGTTACCCCTTTCTTTTTGACTACTTCTTCCTTTTGGAATGGGAATATCTATCCTATACCTGTCCTACCGTTGTTATTTTGGAAGTACATAACTTGTTTGATTTCACAGGCTCATGGCTGGAGGGGAATTTGCCTCAGACCTTTCTTTTTGACTACTTCTTCCTTTTGGAATGGGAATATCTATCCTATACCTGTCCTACCATTGTTATTTTGGAAGTACATAACTTGTTTGATTTCACAGGCTCATGGCTGGAGGGGAATTTGCCTCAGGATGAATTGTGCCTTGAGTTTCACCCATATCTGGTTTAGATGAGACTTTGATCTTAGGCTTAAAGTGGCTGCTGGAGTGAGTTAAGACTTTTTGGGGCTATTGGGATGTAATGAACGTATTTTAAATGTGAGAAAAACATAAATATTGGGGGGGCCAAGGGAAGAATGCTATGGTCTAAATCTGTCTCCCCAAATTCATGTGTTGGAAATTTTATCCAGCAGTATTGAGAGGTGGGGCCTTTTGGGAGGCAAACAGATTAATGCCATCATAAAAAGGGCATGGGGGAGTGGGTTTTCTCTTTTTTTTCTTCTGCCATGTGAGAACACAGCATTCATCCTGTTTTTGCCCTTCTGCTTCCCACCATGAGGATACAGCAAGAAGGCCCTCAAGTCGCCAGATGCCAGCATCTTCATCTTAGACTTCCCAGCCTCCAGAACTGTGAGAAATAAATTTCTGATGTTAGCAAATTACTCAGTCTGTGATAATCTGTTATAGCAGCACAAAACAAACCAAGACATCTGCCCAACTGCATCCTAATTTATCTGGACAATTTTTCCAGGATGCCACTGAAGTTTGCTTGTTTAGAAAGTCTCTGTTTCAATATATTATAAATTGGGTAGAATTGGTTGGCTTCCTTAAGAATAGTCAGGACACTAAGGAAGGGTGTCACTACAGACAAACCTGGGAATTCAGTGCTACTTCACGTTGCCAACAGCTTTACGCAGCTCTAGGCTGAGATGGGACTGCAAAGCAACAGCTCCCATTGTTGAACTTGGCTCTATCTTCTGATTCTCTTTCCATCCTTGCATAGAAAAAGGGTTAACAGAGGTCCAAACATATCAAGAGATTGCATAAAACTTGCCCCTTCTTCCTCACGCCTGCCTTTTTTCTAATCTTTTTACCACAGGATCCTTTCCATCCTACCTACACTAGCTGAGGCTCTGTCATCCTGTATATGAAGGTTAATTTTATGTTTCAAATGGTCTAGGCCACAGTTCCAGATATGTGGTCAAACACTAGTCTAGATTTTGCTCCTTCATGGGTTACCAGCGCTGACCACTGTGCACCTTGCAGACCTTTGTCCATGCATTTCCATGTGTGTGAAATCTTGCTATCACATTATTCTTCATTCCACCACATGCTTTTTTTCCCATTTAATAATATATTTTTGAAATTTTTCCATGCAAATGTATATAAATTTTTTTCCCCCCACTGGGAAAATAATTTATTTTGTGAGAAATTGTAAAACAAATGAAAAATACTAAAACATTCAGATAAATTGACTCAGGGGGAGGAAAGGGCCCATTATACTTTTTCTCTATTGTTAAATGACTGAGATGATGGGGCTCTGGTATCCATGGAGACTCTCTTAAAAGTTAACAGGTAGGATGAAAAGTAACAGTGTAAGGGAAAACTCATCCCAAATTCTGGGATTTAATTCTAACAATATTTCACCAAAACACAGATGGTCTTGGCCAGTGTCTATGATAAGAAACTCCCAAATGTCCAATAAATAGAGTTTATTCTACATAGCTATTATGTATTTTCTTTTATTGCCTTTTAAAATATTAAAATGAAAAATCCTTCTTAGATGAGGATTTGAAAAATATTGCTGAAGTAGTCACCTCCAAAGGCAGGAAATAATTAGCCTTGAACAATGTTTACTGCTTATTGTTTTTGAAAAGCTCTGCAATACTAGCTCTACTGAACAAAATTTCCCCCTGGACTGGTGCCTAGAGTTGTTCAAGAATGCCCAAAACATCTTCCAAGGCTTCTTAAATTTTGTTGGGTAGGTTTCACCAAGCTATCTCAGTGTCATAGGCTTGTCGGGTTTCTGGAGACTCGCTGTTTCAACAGTGGTGCCAAATCCCACATTCATTTATATACTAAATGACAAGATTGGCATGTGATAGAACTCAGCCTCTGAACCCAGTGAAGACCAGTAAAGAACCAAACAAACAAGCAAATCCTAACTTTATAGTCTTCTAGCATGGCCAAATAATGTGCTAAGTGTATTCACATACCTCTATCCTTTTATTCTCATAAGACTCTGAGATTGGTGGAGTTGTTCTTATTTAAAAAAAAAAAAAATAAATGAAACAAACAAAAAAGTGTAAATAACATGTACAAGGACATATGGCAAGCAATTAGAGTCCCAGCTCTTTGTGACTTAAAAAAAACTTTGTTTTTAAATGTGTTTCATTTTTAAATATGTTTCATTTTTAGCACACACTCACATTCTCTTACATTCTCTTGCTAAGGCCTACCCACAGTCATACACACTCAGGATTCTATTATTTAAAATGTTATTTTTAGATTTAAGATTGAATACTGTATTAGTCGTCTATTGCCGTGTAACAAATTAACCACAATTTTAGCAGCTTAAAACAACACACATTTATTATCTCAAAGTTTCTGTGAATCAGGAGTCTGTGCAGGACTTAGCTGAGTTCTCTGTATAGGGTCTCACAGGGTAGCAGAGCTAAAATTCTACATTCGGTCGCCTACATTTCCAAGGTGGGATTTTACATCTGTACTATGACACTGGTCACAAAATGACCTGTGGCAATTTATCTCACTACCAAGTATCTGTGAGAGAAGTTCCATTTCTTTACATGTACAGAGCATTCTACTGTTTCTGAGGTGCCACCACATGCAGACATGTTCTCAATTAATCTGACAACAAATATATGGAGTACCAGTGAGCAAAAATACTTTAAATCTAAATCTTGCAAGGGAGGCTGGCAGGTTAAGTCAGTTGGTTAGAGCATAGCCTTATAACACCAAGGTCACAGGTTTGGATCCCAGTGCCAAAGGAAACAAACAAACAAACACACAAACAACAAAATAAATTTTGCAGGGGACAAGGAGAGAGGTTGACCTGCTTGAGGTCAAGTGATTGGTAAGTGCAGATGGGAAGATAGTAAGCATGGGACCCATGCTCCCTTTTGATCTCTCTGTAGATAGTAAACAGTGGTGTCAGCAAGAGATATTGTTTGCCCTGACAAGACTGGCAGGGAAACTGAATCTTTGGTGGGCCTCTAGGAAGTGTAGGAAAGTGTGGTGAAGTCATGAGACAGGGGATCAGGGACACTGCTGAAAACTGAGCTCACTGCCCAGGAGCAGATAGTCTATTTACTCTGATTTATGCTGTGTTCATTGCCCAGACACATCCTGTGATGATGCTCTGGAATATTTCTCTCATCAGAGGATGTTCCCAAGGTAAGGGGTAAAAAATCAAATGAAAAAAAATCTGCTGCAGACCAAATTTGACTTCCTTTAAATATTGCTTGCAAATCTTCTAAAAAAACAATGAGTATTCACAGGCGCTTCAGACTCAGAAGGAATAAAAGAAAATGACAAGCTTGTCTTTAATGCTCGTTGCATTTGCCTGGCACTGACTTGATAATAGAATACTTATTTCATTTGGAGTGTTGAATTTTTTGTGCCATGTAGGCTTTGTCATTACACACTGTGAGAGAAAGCATCTCCTGGATCTCTCAACCTCTGAGAAGAATCCACGCCACCCCCTTCTACAAGAAGGGCTCCCAGTAACCACATGTCTACTCTGTGGCCCTCCACTCAGACATAATGGATGAACAGGGGTGAATCACTGCCCCAATCAGATTCTGATTCCCAGACCTGTCCTGGGAATTTGGCATTGGTGTGAGAAACAATATTCAGCTGTCTGCGTGGATCACTTAAGCTGAAGACTTGCACACTGGGGTATTATGGGGGCAGTCCTCTCTGATTCTGCACACACACCAAAGAAAGAGAGGAAATTCATAGAATAAAATTAGTTGTTTTAGTGAGAGAAGCAGAGCAATATGATGAGAGGCAGACAGATAGCTATTGCACTAGGTGATAGCCTGCCAACCCCCAGAAATGTAAGTGAGAACACACTAGATCATCCAGCTTGTAACTGACCTGCCACCTGTGTGCAGATGCATGAGCAATCTCATCAGAGACCAGCTGAGCTGGATCAGAACAGAAAAACTATCCAGCCAATCTCCAAAACTGAGTTAAATAAATAGTGCCATTTTATACCATTAGGTTTTGAGGTCATTTGTAATGAAGTAAAATCTAACTGCTACATTCCTATACCTTCCCAATAAACTCTTTTCAACATATTTTTTCCCTAAGCTAAATTGTAGTGTATACTTTTGTATCCGTGTGTGTTTCTACTTGCTATAAAAAGAAGCTTGACTAAGAGAGAAATTGTACCAGTAGTAGAGAGGGCTTCAATTAACAGAGCTACAGAGAGAATATGGAACCAGTTGGCTGAATTACTCTGGGCACCATGCAGGAAGGCTAACTTCATTTGCATTATGTTGTAGTGAAGCACTTGATTAAGCAAGGAACCCACCCCAACACCAATGGATGCCCATAAAATATGTTAATCCTACCCTACTCCTTGCAATCCTTGTCCAGTGGGGTGCAATATATTCTCTGGTCCGGTAACCAATGCATGCTGTTGCAGTGAAGATTTTTGCTTCTTGTATGTTTTTCTGAGTGAGAGTGTTTGTGGTTTTGCCATTTAATAATCATTGAGTTGCAGGATAGATAGGAATGTTGTCTTCACAAAATAGAGCCTGATCTACAGGAAAAATGGACTAATCAGGGAAACACTCCGGTTGAGAAGAGGGGCCCATTGATGACATACTTGAATTCAGTTGCTAGATATGACCGATTGAATTATCTCCCTTTAGGAAGAGGGTGACTGAGAGTGTAGTTCAATGTAAGTTGGTTAAATCATGTATGGCAAGAAGACCTTTTAATAAATAGGAAGAAAGGTAGAGGTGTGTGGGTCTGTGTGTGCGCGTGTGTGTGTGTGCTTCTGTGTGTGCCAAAAGGAAGAATAGACAACTTTCTTTGGGTGTCTAGACAACCCATATCCTCCTTTTCTGCATATTGTTCCCCTCCTGATAGGCCTAGGTTCCCAGTAACCATGTTTATACTACATAACCTCAGCCCCTGCCCACTGTTGGTGTGCTAAGGGTAGACACTTAACTATAGCTGGGCCAGTTCGTCTTTTTTTAGGAATTTGGAACTGCGAGTGAGGGATGCTTATTGGTTATCTCTTTGAGTCGTTTGAACCTGGACATCCAAAAGGAGCTGTTGGATACTTGCATTTGGCCACATGCATGCAGAAATACTGAAAGCCAGTCTGGAGAGGGTATAAACACTGGGTTCTAGGTTCCTGATAACTTCCTGGTAGCTACTTCTGGCTTTTGAGTTTCACCAAATATTCTTCATCTTCTGATAAATTCCCTGCATGATTAATCTAATCTGAAGTAGGCATCTGTTACTAGTAATCAAGATAGCATCAACTAAGGAAAACTCACATCAATGAGGAATGAATTATTATGAGTTTCTTCACAATAGTGTGAAAGGATATTTGCCAGTGCCTGGCTGTGTCTAGTTTCTAGTTTATTTTCTGGTACTGATTCCAGTAGTCAATCTGAGGGCCAAAAATATTGTGTGCCATTTAAAATTCAGGTGACATTCTTATTTGCACAAATTCATTTATATTATTATAGCAAAAAAACTTTCAATTTCTTAGGGTATATTTAAATAGACATATCTGCTGTTTTTTCCTCCAGAAAACCGAGTTTTGAATATATCCTTCATCAATCTGCAATTCATTTTTCAAAAATGAGTATAAATGTCAGTGAACACATAAACATCTGCTGTAAGATGAACATTATCATCAATTTAAAATATTGTATCTGCCTAACAACTAATGTTCTTCTATCCTGTCCTTTTTCCTAGAGTTCATAGATCAATACAGCCACAGTTATTCACATAGGAAATTGAAAAGCTGAATTTTTAAAAAACAAAATATCAATTTAGATTTAATGATGATGTGTGGAGGCTTTCAGAAGTCTAGTTTGAAAGTAATGCCCTTTGAATTAAGTTCTCACTTTGGATTCTAGCCAAAAAATTTAAAAACCCTTATGAAAAGAAAAATATAAATACTTAAAAGTCTGTGTTGGTAAAATACACAGGTAAGTTCTGATAAGGAGATTTTCAGGTAGCTTGATTAATGTAGACAACTAGATAAAGCACCCAACCAAATAATGCACCCCATCAAAACAATTGGGAGACAATAATCTATACTAGTGATCCTCATTAACCAAATTAATAATTGAATTGGTTACTTTGTCTGTTATTAACATCATGAACCCTTTGATTATGATAAGGATTCACTTTAGAATTAGAAAGAATATTATTAAAATCATCATGGCATGGAAGGTTCTGCAATGAGCCATGAACTATGAGTGCTGAAAATCTTAGCACTGGATGGATGAAAAGTCATGAATAGATGAACTTTGCTACACTACCTGAGGAGATGATCACCCTGGGAGAATGGATGCAGCTCAATTTTAATGTGGAAAAACAGGTTTGAAAAAATTCTCCCAAGTTTGACCCTGTTATAGATTTTTGGTTTGCCCCCACACCTGCGGGCATTGTCTTAGCATTTTAAACCTGAAAGGCACTTTGTATGAAATCTGGGCCAATGCACTCATTTAAAAATGACAAAACTGAGGCCCTAAAAGGTTTCGTAACTTGCCCAGGGTTATAAAGCTAACTTGGTAAAACTTTAGGACCGATAATAAAGTAGGTCTTGTTATTTTTGAAAGCTTATTATGCAGTAGGCAGTATGTTAAGAGCACTGCATACATTTTCTCATTTTGATTCTGACCATCCTATGAGTTTTGAGTGATCATCATTACACAATATTATCATTTTACAGATGAAGAAACTAAGGCAGAGGGTAGTTAAATACCTTGCTCAATGCCTTGTGGTAACAAGGCTGTGTTTGAATTTCCATCTGATGGTTCCAAAGCCCGGGCTCTGACCTATATCCCCAGGCCATGAACCTTCCCCCAACACTATCATGCACTCCATCTCTACCAGAACTTTGTAAGGCCTTACAGAAAAGTTCTCTACCCAAACAATACTCTGCATTTCGATAACACGTAATGTAGCTATCTGAAAATCTGAAAATATTTTTTAATAATAGAAGTTATAAGGCAGCCTGGACTTGAATAGTATGACATTAAATATTAGGTAACACATACTTTTTCAAGTTGAATAGCAGGATTTTGTTATAATCCAAAAGAATGATCTGACTCAATATTTAACAATGATTATGAATTTGAACATAATATTCTTATTTAGAAAATGTTTTATTCACTGTGCATTTAGGTATTAGATGAATTCTCAATGGAAAAATGCACCAGGCAGCTGTCTATTCATTTGCCATATGCTATGTTCTCTCTGAGCCAGACATGATGAAATGTGATTTACATTTGGGAGAGACCAGCTGCCTCCCCCAGCACACATGTTCACGCAGTGCTTGGGTAGGTAATGGGAGCCTACTACCAAGGGCTGATGATACACTCTGCAAAAGTAAACTGGTTTAGTGGGAAGGTATGCTTTTTTCAAAAAATAAAACACTGTGAGAGGTATCAAGTATTTCTTTTCCAGTTATTTGTTATAGTAGAAATTACAATAAAATCAATTTTAATTTGAATTAAAATTAATTAATTAAAAAGAAATCTAATTAAATTTATTATAATCATATTTTTTCAGTCACAAGTTATAACCTTTATTTCTAAAAATAAGGTCTAGTCGTTGATAGTAACTTAAACCTATTTTGTGGGCTACAGACCTATCTCAAACACTTTTGACAGAAATACTCAAATATGTGGACAGAAACTTGAAAGCTTAATGCTCAAATTTCTGTCACAAAGATAAAGATATGCTTAATTCTTGAGAAGAAACACTAAGAAGAGAAAAGAACTAAGTTTGAATTTTAGCTTGGGCAGCAAATCTCTGCATGAGTCAAGTAGGTCATTTACCCTCTTGTGCTTTACTTTCCGCCTTTGAAATAACAACAGCACAGCAGGGATACACTTACATAGCACTTATGATATGCCAGGCACTGTTCTGAGCACTTTTCACACATTAACTTATTTAACCCTTTAACACCCTTATGAGGCAAGTATCAGCATTATCTTCATTTTATAGGTAGGGAAGCAGACATAGGGAAAGGACACACAACTTTTGCACAGTTACACTGTGAGTGATGTAACTAGGAGTCAGCTCCAGAATCTCTCACCAGTAACTCACAGAGTTATAGAGAATATATTATACTGTCTTAGCCACAACTCATCTTCATCCATTGAGGGTGTAAGATCTCTGGATTACTGAAGACAATTTCAAAGACAGATGACACAAATTCTTCTAAACAGGCCTAAGCAAGAAAGGACATTTATTTGTTTGTGAAACTTCAGTGTCCCCGTTAGATCAGGCACAGGTGGATCCAGAAACTCAAACAATATAATCAAGAAACTTCCTCCAACTCTTGGGTCTTCTTTCCTCTATGTAAGGTTTCATCCCTAGGAGGCCCTGCCCTTCTGTTGGGTCCCAGCAGTCCCAGGCACATATCCTTAGTTCTCCGAATCCAGTATAGATGATGGCACCTGGAAACCTCTGAACTGAGTCTCATTAATTCTGATTGGTCTGTCCTGGATCATGGGCCATCCTTGAACCAATCACAGAGGCTGGGAGAACAAGATGTTCTGATGGACCTGGGTCACGTGTAACTCTAGGAGCAAAGGGTGGTGCATTCAGCTTGACCTGAACCACAAGGGTTAAGAGTAAGAGATGAGGTTCCATGAGGAAGTTCAGGGCACTATTACCAGAGAAGGAGAATAGAAGCTGAGCAGGCAAAAAAAGACAGATGGCCCCATCCCAATTAGCTTGTTACCTCAGTGATTTCTAGCCCAAAAGCCTATAAATTTCTGCCAGTAGGGGTTGGGGAGAAGTGGTAGAGAAGAGGGAAGAAAAGTCTACGGTAAGTATATAATTCCTATTCACACTTGAATTGCCAAACTTCATTTCCTCCTAGTGACTTCAAGGAGTCTTTTGCTGCAGAACTTTCAATAAGATAACTAGAATAATGAAGGACAAAGATATGTAAAAAATTTCTTTTTATGCTATAATTTTATAGTGTTAAAAGAATACTCTGGGGGTCCTGGGAGATGGGAGCCGTGGGTCTCCGTCCCGCCCCGGCTGCCAGCCAGCCATGGAGCCAGCCTGATGCCCCCCAAGGGTCGTAAGAGATGCGGGCCGTAGGTCTCAGCCCCTCCCTGCTGCCAACATCCAGGCCAGCAATGGAAACAGCTGACGCCAGTGATCCTGAGACAGGGGCGGGGCCAGCTCTGCCCCCGCCCACAACCAGATCCTAAAATGAACTTACTAACCAAGTGTATTTCTTTGGGGTGTGTGACTTACCTGCTCATGTTCTTATCCAAATTTCTGCTTAAATTTTTCTTATTCATTTTTAAGAGTTCTTTTTGCAATAAGGATGCTAATCTTTTCTTTTTTTTTTTTTTAAGTGGAGAGTAGAATAATGGTTACCAGAGGCTGAGAAGGGGTGGGGGTGGGGGGAACCAGTGGGGACAAAACTATGCTGTCTACCCTAAGTGAATCATGGCGCAAGATATGCAGGCATCGAAACAACACATTGTACCCCACGAAAGTAAATATAAATAAAATTGAATTGAAAAAATAAAAAAGCTGTCAACAACCTAAAAGTCAATAGAAATGAATGGTTGAATAAGTTATAGTGCATCCATACAACAGAATATCATATAGTCATTAGAAATAATATTTTCAAAGAATATTTAATTACATGAAAAACTGTTAAAGGTATATTAATTGAAAAAAGTAGGATACAAGAAAAATACATAGCTCCTGATTTTATTTATGTTTAAAAGAAACATGTTTTCTACCTCTTAGAGGAAAGGCACTGGGGCAGAAATACATCAAAGCATCAGTAGTGGCTATCTCTTGGTGGTGGCAATATGAGTAATTTTAATTGTATTCTTTATACTATTCTGCATTTCCGGATTTTCCACAATAAATATGTAATACATTTGTAAGCGGGGGGAGAAAAACCTTACAATAGTCGAATGGAGGAGTTTAAACTTTGTATCTGCTAAATTTGTGTCAATTTACAGTGGGAAAAGAAATGTAGATAGCACAAGAATCAAACAAAAAACACTCTTTGAGATAACCAAGAGTTGGTTATATTTGCCTACTTCAAAAGGCTGTTTTCTGAGTTCTTTCTTTAACAACTGTAGGGCTTGATTATACATTAGAAGAATATTTATACAGGTGTGCCCAATTCAAGAGCATTGATATAATGTCAGAAAATTCAAGCTTATAAGGTAAGGATAATTATATTACAAAAATATTAATCATGTCACAATACATGTACTGCAACATTCTGCTAGATATATGGAAACCCTCTGTGCATTTTAATTACAGCTCCATTTCCAAACATTTTATTTACATACCACGTTTCAGGGAAGCATATCTTATGTGCAAAGCAAGGTAAGATTAAATCGTATAAAATTATTGTAAAAATTGGGAGTAGCTGAATTTGATACATAAATTTAAAACAGTTGATAAAAGATCCCATCTGTTTAGTTCAATTGTCAACAAAGGATCAAGAGCAGCTGAAATATATAATCATCTTCATCATTGTCATCATCATCTTCATGTCATTTCTTTAAATCTCAGCATAATTTTACATATATTATTTCATTTTATCCTGGTCTGTATTATCATCACCCTTATGAGAGAACTAAGGCATGAAACAAATAGATGATTTTCCAAAGTCACACATAGAGCAAGGTGTAGAATGCAGACCTCTTAATAGATTATTTGCTATTCTTATATCTCTACGTGCAATATGGAACTAGATTCTCAACTTTAAAAAAACTAATCTAATCCTGATTTTGCATGGAGCTTTAGATTTTACAAATTCTTTTACGTAGATTATCTAATTTCAGTCTAAGAACATTACTAGGAGATAATAAGACCTCCAGCTGATGCTGAATTGAGTCCTTATCAAACAGTTTTTCATGTATATTGTGGCAGGCAGCTGCTAAGATGGCCCTCAACGATCTGGTTCCTCCTAGTATTCATGCTTTTCTGCCCCGCTCCCCTTAAGTGTGGGCTAGAACTAGTGACTTGTCTCTGATGATTGGAATACAGCAAAAGGGATGTACTCTTCACTTCTGAGATGAAGTTACGAAAAGACTGTGGCTTCCATTTTGGAATTTCTCATTCTTAGCCCTTGCTCTGGGGAAAGCAGTCTGCGACATCTTAAGGAAGCAAGCCTGTAGAGGAAGCCCTACAGAGAGGTTCTTGTGGCAGCAGACTGATGCTTCCAGCCAAAAGCCAGCCAGGACCTGAGACTGGTCAACAGCCACATGAATGAGCTTGGAAGGATATCTTTCCCCAGTTAAGCCTTGAGATAATCTCTCACATTGTGTTGAGTATACTGAATGTCTCTTTCTCAGACATATGTAATATCAGCATGAATTTAATTCATAATTGATAGTTATGTAATATTGTTATTATAATTACTATACATTACTGTTATGTTAAAATATGTGGTATTTGTAGCATATGTTTTGGCCTGTTTAATAAACTGAGTATGAAACTTTATAGTCCCAATTGATATTTTGACTGCAGCTGTGAGAGACCTGAATCAAAGGACCCAGCTGAGCCATGCCCACAGAAACTGTGTGATAAAAATTTGTTGTTTCAAGCTATTAGGTTTTGGGGTAATTTATTATGTAGCAGTAGATAACTAGAATACATATTTAATCCTATAACAACCATATAAGGTAGTACTATTATGCCAGCCCTGTCTAACAAATAAGGAAATTGAGGTCTAGAAAGGTGAAGTTTTCCCCCAAACTTTTCTTTTTCCTTAAAGAAATTTCCCGCAAAGCAAGCAGTTAACTAGGGGCAGAGCTGGGATATGAGTTTGGCTCGCTGGACTCCAGAGCTTGGGCTGGAGCCCTGTGCTGTGTTGCCCCCTAGGAATAAGATACAAGATGGAGTGACTACACATGGGTAATACGGATTGCAAGAGCACACTTTGATTTGAGAAACTTCCCTAAAAGTGAGCTAAAGTAGGCATGGCCATATTATTGTCCCTGTTCCAATGATGACAGACCATGTGGCTTACACAGTGAGGAATGGAGCATTAGCCCAGCCCACTGGCCCTAAGTCTCTGTTCCATGCCTCTTCACCCTTAGATTAATACTCATTTTATTAAACAGGCAAAATACATGCTGCAACTACCACATATTTTAATATGACAGTAATAACAATAATCATAATAACAATATTATGTAACCATCAACTATTAACTAAATGCATGCTAATGTTATATAAGTCTGAAAAAGAGGCACTCGGTCCACTTAATGCAATGTGAGAGATTATCTAAGAGCCAGTGAGAGCTGGCCAGACTCCTTTTTAGTATAAAGGTATAAATTGCCAGGGATGTGCTGGAGAAAACTGCTCCATCTGCATCACCTAGCGTTGCGTCTGTCACTAAGCTGAAAAATGGCCAAGTCTTGTGAGCTATGAGACTTTTGTTTCCTCTAAATTCATTTTTCATCCGTTCTTGGTAAGATATCTCATTTATAGGTAGTCATCAAACTGTTTTGATGACTTTCATGTTAGTCAGTAAATTTTGGTCCTCCCAATGCCTTGGGCATAAAGTAGTGCCTCAGATGACCTTACAGACAGGCATAGTGTGTTGCAGAAAGGGTGAGGAGATTACATTACTTTACCAGTTTGTAATCTATTAAATAAAATATGCTTGCCAATATAAATAATCTTTTAAATGATTTATTCACCAATTACTTATTAAATGAAATATTTCATACTTGATTTTTTAGAGCACCTGTATAAGGAACTGAATTAGGTTAAGAAGGACAGAATGAGTGACAGAATAACCAGAAATCAAAACAGTTTAAATGAAAGCATGATAAAAGAGGAAATCCTGCTTCTTTACCTGAATGTCTACTTAAATTATGCTGAACTATATAGTAGAATGGTATTTATAAATTACTAAATATCAAATTCTTATACCAGGTGAAGAAAATTTCCTTGAATAGTGCAGAGTTCAATATTAAAATATGTGCTATGTAATACAGTTTAAGACACAACTCATGTTCACTTATACTAATGCAGAAAAGAATTACAGTAACCCACTTTGTCAGAAGTCCTGGAGGGGTAAATATTGAATTCAGAGTGATAAATTTCAGAATGTGAAGTCCTTTCCTGCAGTCCTCTTCCTCCAACTTTTCCAGATGAGGTGGACTTTCATTACCCACTCATCTTGGACTCTGACACCGTCTTTTTACATCTCTCAGGAATGTTTTCTGCCCAGCAATGTGCAAGCTTAATCCCTGCGATTATATTGCTGCTAACTGAGCAAGCTATTGGCTTTTGTACATTTGGTAGTTACCCATCTGACTGAAGTTTCTCATTCTTTCTAATGTCATTTTTATTTATTCTCTTGAGTTTTACTAGTAGATAATCACATCATCTTTAAATAATAATACAGCTTCTTCCTGACCACTATTTATAAACCGTTTCCCCCTTCCTTCTTCTCCCTTCCCTCCTGTGCTTTGACTAGAACATTCATATGAGTGTCAAAAAATTGTGGTAATAGCAGTCATCCTTCTTGTATCCCTATCGTGTTTTACTAATAGCTTGATGTAGGTTATTGTTTGAGAAGGGTGTCCTTATTGTGAAAAACTATTTCTTTCTATTTATAGTTTACCAGAATTTTAAAAAATTACAAATATATGTTGAATTTGATAAACTTTTGGTAACTTTTGAGATAAGCTTTGGTGCATTGATGTGATATTCTTGCTCATTTTAAGAGGCAATTTGATTTCCCCATAAAGAAAATATTTGCAACATGACAGCAACATATTTTCTTGCTTAAAGATTACATGTCTGTAATCAGGGCTGTGGTTATTTGAGAGTAAGTTCTATTACATATATATATATATATATACATATATATATATATAATATATATAAATATATATATGGTTTCTTTAGCTGTAACAAACACATTTAATTTTGTATGTCATACTGAACGCTGTAGATCTGTGCTACCAAAAGTGTGGTATGCAGGCCACATCAGCAGCATCATCATCCCCTTGGAGTTTATTAGAAATGCAAATTCTTGGCCTCATCCCACCCTACTGATTAGAAGCTTTGCAGGTGCACACCAGGAATCTGAGGCTTATCATGTTTTCCTGGGGATTCTTTGGCGCACTAAGGTTTGAGGGACATCACTATAGAGCATGCAGAAATCATGTGACTGTGGGTGCAGAGCAACTGCAAATGGAACTCCAGAGTGACGTAGTGGGACCAGTCTCTTCTCCTGCATGTAAAAAGGATTTTTCAGTGGATTCAGAGATGGGGATTCAGTCGTTGGAAAGGGTGTCATCCAAGAGTATTGTCTGGGGCTTGAAGCTATACCTGATCTAAAGCAAAGCTTAGGAATTAAAAGAGAACAAATTTTGTTAACAGGGGTCAGTGCAGTGAAACTCAGCTTGGACCTATGTCCCTTTATTTTCTATGAGGCCAGTACCACACACTTCACCTAAATTCAGGCCAGGATTACTTCTAGAACTCCCTTCACAGGAATAATAATGAAGATAATAATTGTAATCATGCCTACTGTTTCTTCACAGCCCCTGCAGCTCCACCCTTTCTTTACTCCTCCCAATAGGTCTAGAAGGCAGGAGTTGTTATTCTCATTTTAGAGATGGCACAACTGAGGTGCATACTGGACAAAGAAGCTATTTTGGGTCATGATAAGAACAAAGGCAGGGGGAGCATCAACTTACAATCAAGAGAAGCAAACTGGAGAATTGAAATAAGAATGTTACAGAAAATTAACACAATGAAGGTCAAGTAACCAATAACATTTTCTTAAAAGCCCATGTTTCTTTAACAGTAATGTTTTTTCATATACCAAAGCTATTTCTGAAAGGAAGCAGAAGTGAAGGAGAATGCAAATTGCATCCAGGAATGCAGCTGGGATGGATGCAGAAAACAGAGTGTAATTCTGCCATTCCAAGCCACAAAAACTTTGTGGAGTGGCTCGTGGTAGGAATTTACTGAATACAGTGCGAAAGCTGTCAGCAGCAGCTCCAGCATTAAAGGGAAACACAGAATGAATCATGAGGTCAGAGGCATCGCCTTAGCCAAAGGGCTGCTGTGTCTGATGTGAGAGGAGGAGTTTCCCCAACAGTTTGCTCTGCAAGGTTCTTCGCACTGCCAGATATCCATCAACCCCCTTTTAAAAGTGCACAGCATAAAGTCCCTTTGCAGGAGACTGTGTTACTGAATTGAATAGGCAGAAAGAGTAAGGGGATGTTTCCATGAGCAGTTTTCCTGTCACATATCAGTTGTCGTGCAGGTCTGGTCATAAAAGAGCAGGCCTAGTGGAGTCTATTTCAAGCATTAAATATAGAATTGCATCCAGGAATGCAGCTGGGATGGATGCAGAAAACAGAGTGTAATTCTGCCATTCCAAGCCACAAAAACTTTGTGGAGTGGCTCGTGGTAGGAATTTACTGAATACAGTGCTAAAGCTGTCAGCAGCAGCTCCAGCATTAAAGGGAAACACAGAATGAATCATGAGGTCAGAGGCATCGCCTCCAGCCAAAGGGCTGCTGTGTCTGATGTGAGAGGAGGAGTTTCCCCAACAGTTTGCTCTGCAAGGTTCTTCGCACTGCCAGATATCCATCAACCCCCTTTTAAAAGTGCACAGCATAAAGTCCCTTTGCAGGAGACTGTGTTACTGAATTGAATAGGCAGAAAGAGTAAGGGGATGTTTCCATGAGCAGTTTTCCTGTCACATATCAGTTGTCGTGCAGGTCTGGTCATAAAAGAGCAGGCCTAGTGGAGTCTATTTCAAGCATTAAATATAGGTATCACCGTAAGACACACACACACACACACACACACACACACACACACACACACACACACTCCTTTACGATCATCTAAAAAGCTCCTACTGAAGCAGGCAGGACATCCTCTCTACCTTCTTCAAAGAAGTTCCTTATCAAGGGCCCATATAAGTTTATGGGGATTCCTGCCTCCCATCCATTTTGAGCGGTTCAAATGATATATTTACTAACTGAAATGGGAGGGAGGAAAGATTAAAAGTGAAATAGCATATTATTCACAATAGTTTGTAAACTGTCCAGTGGCTTAGAAACTTGGGCATAAGAAAATATGTAAACTCAGATCTCAGAGTTGATGGAGCCTGGAAAATTATCTAGTTTAATCATCTATGGTTGAAATCCATATTTTTAAAAATCCTGAGATGGACACAGAGATACTGTCCGTGTTCCTCCCTCAAGTAAAGGTGGTAGCCCCAGCTTCTGGGATAGCTGTCAGAACAGGCTTTGGCTCTCAGCCCTTCAGGAATGTCCTCAATTGCAGAGAGCTGCCTCCCCCAACCTCATGCCCTTCCTCGGGCAGACCACATCCAGTGACTGACAGAGGAAGGAGGTTAGAAAGCCTAACAATTTTGACCTAGCTTGGGACAACTCTGAGGGACCAGTTTAGCTCAGAGCTCCCCCTGAGTTCAGCTGAGAGTGTTATTTGGCCCATTTTACAGCTCAGCTTCACTTTCTACTCAATCCTGCTTTCTTCCCTTCCTCTGGTGTGGTTCCCAAGGGAGTTCTCTAATAAACGTTATGCTCACTAAACCTCATCTTAAAATCTGTTTCTTGGAAAACCCACCTGGTGGCATGCCCCCAAAGACATTGCCTATCACCTCCCAGTGATGCAGAGCACACATCTCATGGGCAGTCTGACTACATTTTCAGGTAGTGTTAGAAAGTTCTTCCATGAAGTGTTGGAATCTGCCTCTCCACACGTTTTGTAGGTCAGGTCTGTCCTACAGGTTTGGAGACACCTTGGACAAATTTTCTAACGTTTCTGAGATCCAATAAATATGTTCTTCTTCACGTTCCTGTGTTCTCAGTCTTGTTGAGGAAATATTATCCACCAGGTTTAGAAACCTGGGAGTTGTCCTGCATTCCATACTTTCCTTCACTCCTCACATCCATTTAATCTCTACTTGTTATCACTTCCTTCTTCTCCTGAAGCCCAAATTCACCTGGTTTCAGTTTCCCTCTCTCTGTGTCTACTGCTACTGCCTTGGTTCAGGCTCTCATTGTGGCAACTGTCTCTGCCAGACCTGTTACTTTCCACTTCATATTGCAGCCAGAGTAAGCCCTCCATACCACCAAACTAATGATCTTGGTCAATAGCTTAAATACTATAATGAAGCATTATTTATTATAGCAAAACCTGGAAACAACCCAAATGTCCATCAATAATAGAATGGATAATTAAATTGTGGCGTATTTATACAACATAATGCTATACAACAACAATGAAAAATAAACCAGCCACTGGATAACCATCCACATGAATGATTCTCATGAATATAACATTGAGTCAAATCACAAAAGAGATCATTCTGTATGATTTACATGTATAGAAAGCTCAGAATAATCTATGAGGTCGGAAGGCAGATAGTGGTTACATTTAGGGAGAAGGGTGAAGTACTGACTGGGTAGGGACAGGAAGGGAACTCATATAGTGATGATGTTCCATTTATCTTGGCAGTGGTTAGTTACATGGATATGTTCACTTGCAGAAAAGTTGCTGAGCTTAATACTTAGGATTTTTACACTTTTCTGTATGCATATTATTCTTAATAGATAACTTAGGGACAGGAAGGGAACTCATATAGTGATGATGTTCCATTTATCTTGGCAGTGGTTAGTTACACGGATATGTTCACTTGCTGAGCTTAATACTTAGGATTTTTACACTTTTCTGTATGCATATTATTCTTAATAGATAACTTTAAAAAATTCTATAATGGGTAAAGTCCAAATTCATAGGATCCTCTCTTTTACCTGAATACTTCTCAAACATTCTCTCCAGCTATTCCCGTGTGTGTTCACTTTACTCACTGAATTTCTTGCACTTCCCTGAAAAAGACAGTGGCCATGGTAATTGGATGACAAATAGGGTTTCTAAATGAATGCATGAGAGGTGAGGCCAATAAGACTTACTTTGCAGTGCTTTCGTGAGCATTAAATGAAAGAATATATCCTGAAACATAGCAGACACTCAGCATATACTAACTCCTTCCTTCTCTTTTCCTCCCCACTAGTGCAGATGAATGAACTGATGATAACTCTGAACATTATTAGGGTGTTGTAGCTGAAGTCACTTTTTGGGAGGTATTACCTATTAATCAGACTATCCATTTGGGGGAGTTTACTCTGTCTTCAATTCCCTAGAATGCAAATCTTGACACAAATTTCACTTTCCTGGGCGAGCTGTCTCAACAAAACTCACACTTTAATGTTCAAGTCAGATCTTTCCCAAATCCCTTTGAAATATCTCCACATGCCCATTATCTGATAAAGGGATAAAGAACAGCTGCATCTAAGGAAGATATTTCATGGGGTGTGGTTTTACTTAATTTGGGCACTTTAGGTAGGCGGGGTCATTAGAAGGAACTGTAAGCTGCTGCTGCTGGTTGCTGTTTCTTAAAATATTATCTTCTTGCTATAAAAATGCTTTCCTTCTCATACGAGATTCCATAAAGAACTTCCATCTGGTCAGAGCTGATAACTAGTATCTAGAGATGCTCATTCCTCTTACAACTCGTAGTTTAGTATGATCCAGATGTAGAAAGATTGGGTTTTACAGCTTCTTCTAAAGGATATTGTCTTCCTAATCCTGCATGTGTTGAGAACTGATCAACAGGAGAGCGCTGTACAAATGAACCTATTACAAGTACACTATGCACATTTTCCATTTGACATGTTTTAGGGGAATAAAACCATAAAATAAAAGCACAGCAATCTATTAGGACAAGGACCTTAGTGAATCACAGTGGGTGAGACAAAATAAGAGAACTAAAAATGAAAAACAAAATTAAAATCAAAACACATTAGGAATAGAGTTCCCAAGGATTTTATCCATTTGTTGTGATTGAGAGATATGCCAATTGACCGAGTGATCTCTATAAATTCTGGTTCTCAGCTTCATAACCAGAAAATGTAGGAACAAATACTAAATTATAAAAAGCAGGTGGGGTATTGATAAAAGTCCTTTCATTCCCAGGGAGACAGACTTTGGTGTTGACTGACCTGAGTCAAAAGTTTTAGGGGCCACAATATGTTCTAGAAAATGACTCAAGGAAGAGAAAACAAGGGAGAAGTCAGTCACTCTAAAGAGCTCCTGCCCTATTCCTGAAGCAAGTGAAATTTCCCCTTTTCTCTTCCCTGTTTGCTCATCTGTCCCCCTCACCCATAGAGCATACTCACCTTCAGTGTTTTCCTACAGTTAATGTTATAATTAGTATATAATTTCACACATATAAAAATGTGGTAGGTGGAGAAGAAAGGAGCATAAAGCATGAGATGCCAGACTCACTTCTGCCCTGAGATGGCCTTGATAACATACAGTGTGAACAATTAGTTCCTATTTGGTTGAAATTCAGCTCTTGAGCAGCCTCAAGCTTATTTTTTCATGTAAAGAAACTTGTGAATAGAGAGAAGACTTCCCTATGTTAAAATATTGGAGTTAGATATTTTATTTTTATAGGGTAGTATAGAAATAAAATTCCAAGAAGGGCAACAGAAACATGAAAAAAATGACCTGTATGTAAAGATGAGTTGTAGGGAGCTGGACACTTGGGCAAGGAGAAGATGACCTCAAAGTTCAGGGCCTGAGGCTTTCTGCAAAGCAATCTACTTTCCATTTGAAGCATTGATATCTGGGTGGTGGCGGTGGGGGTACTATGTTGATCCAAGTGGGTACAAGATGCTACTAGTGATATTTCTTACTTCCCTCTCCAATAATAATCCCACCAAACAGCAGGGAATGGAAATGCATTGCAGTGTCACCTAGACTACAGATGTGTCCTAGATTCTGCCTTTTCCTAGATATCACCTCCGAGAATTGTTGACTTGGTTATTTTTCTCAAGGGAATGGAAATTTATTTACATGATGGCTGTTGATCAGGCATCCATAAGAAGAAATGGGTTGAAAATGTTTTGAATTGACATCAGAATGGCTAACAAAGGTGACATCAGTGGGAGTTGCAAGGAAGGCTGTGGCTCATGTCTCAACACTTGCTCAAGGGTATGGTGTGTCGCAGAGTATATATACCCAGTAGCACTTAGTCTGGAATATGCCCTTCGTGAAGTCACCATGGGCAGGAGAAAAGAATAAAAACTTGAGTTTACCAAGGCTGTGGCTCATGTCTCAACACTTGCTCAAGGGTATGGTGTGTCGCAGAGTATATATACCTAGTAGCACTTAGTCTGGAATATGCCCTTCGTGAAGTCACCATGGGCAGGAGAAAAGAATAAAAACTTGAGTTTACCATGCTTGTGATATTGATTTCTGTGTAATTTTAAATTTGTCAGCTGATGGGTACACATTGTTAATTTGAATATTTTTATTATAAAAATCATCTGTAAAGTTTTCATCCTTAGAAATCTTCATGAAAGGAACAACCACCACCTAAAGGAATATTTAGACATTCATATACCTAAGGACCAGAGTCTCTACATTTTTTAAAGCTTCTCTCCAGATCTGTCATTACAAGTCTCAGTTTATATGGAGATCTGTAGTAGTTCTTGGGGCTTCTACAGCCCATAGCAGGTAATGATAACATGGCAGTTAAGTTCTAGCAACAAAGCCAGATCAGGATTTGAATGAGTTTCTCTTTATAGTTCTCTCAGTAATGAAGTACCTGGGGTAATGAAGTACCTGGGCATAAGTACTTCTCCCACTTCTATGCAGCAAAATGGTTTTGAGGTGCTATGCAATTCTAGAAATAAGCAAAATCCTTTACTTATTTCTGAATAGGTGAGTCCCACTTAGGAAGTCTGCTTCATCATCACAGTTCTGTGGGCTGGAGGAAAACGTGGGAGGCATATTTTGTGCATTTGCTAAATGGGAATCAAACGCATCCACTCACTTGTTTGTTGAAGACAGGGTCATCTCATTTAATTCAAGCAGGAAAACAAATGCACCAGTAAGAGAAGAAAGGCTGGCTTATAATCTCTTCTTTGTTTTTCAAATATGCTCCCATAAAAGAAGCTGCACAAGGGGCCAGACTCAGGTACCTACTTCGTCCCTTAGGTACAGGGTTAAGTCAGGGAAGCCCCTGACTCACAAGACCACCCTGGGTGTTTAAGGTTATGCATATTATGTCCAAGTGTAACTATGACAAATTATATTCTGGAGCAATGTCAAGTTCAGAGTAGGAGCAATGTACTGCTTAGGAGGAAAACGTAGGAAGAATAGTAAAAGAAGCCTTAAATATTTAGGAAAACCCCCTCCCCCAACCCATTGGACCATCTATTATTTCCTCCTGGACTTCCTCCCTCTGGAGAGATTTGGTGCAGGAGGCAGGGAAGGACAATAAGGAAGGTTAGGAAGAAACACCCTAGGGTGCTTAAAACCACTGCCTCATCTCACGCTTCTAACTCAAGGACAAGCAGTGTTGGGTTGAATACAAGGTCCTTTGCAAAACTGGACGCTGGCGCAAACATACCAAAGTGCATATATTTTAACAATGCAAAACAATGTACAATCCTGTGATAGGAGCATGAACCACTTCCCTATACCCTTAATTCCCTTTCATTTTACTATGTTGGGGGCCAGCGTCTCACCTTATAGTATTGGATGGAAATAGCTTAAGACCAAACTTTCTGTCTTAACTCGAACTTCGAAGATATATTTTGTAATTTAAGAAAACAAGTCAGCTCCATCACCTCCCCACATGGGTATTTTGTTTATCGGGACTGAGCACATCTTTATTTTCTGAGAGCTGGAGCAACGTGAAGTCCTCTCTAATCAAAGGTTTTTCAATCAGCGCCGCCTTTGAAATCCCCTCGTCCTCCCGCAGTCCCCAAGCACACCATCTCCGTGTGGATTCTACTCAAGTTTTTTTCCTCTTACACCCCTTCCATATTCATTTAATCCTTTAGCTGCCTCAAATCCTTTTGCAAGGAAGCAGAATAAAATTCTGAAACCACAGTTACGCACAACGTCGATACTCAGGATCACACATTTGGGAGATTATTGGAAGGGAAAATGCGTCCGGTACTATAAAGTCCCGGTGGAGAGGTGGCAGGCACAGTGCCAAGGCGACCCCCCAAGTCACCCTACCTCGTACCCCGCGCCCCAACTCCCACCGTCTTTGCGCCTCAGAGGGGGTAAAAATCTCCAAGCCAGAGCTTGAGCCCTTGGCTAGGGTGGGGGTGAGAGGGAAGCTGAGGTCATCCCCTGAAGGTGTGCGCCCCTCACCTTGCAGACGGTGCGTGCAGCCGCGTCGCACTGGGCGAATTGGAGCATCTCACGGGCTCCAGAAGTCTCACTCGGAACCGCTCCTTTTTGTCCCCAGATTTATCAAAGCACCGCTTCTCGTAACACCCGACTCGCGTGCGCTGAGCCCCGGGGCGCTCTCCGCTCCAGCGTCCTTGCCCGCCCGTGCCCCCCGGGCTGCGGCAAGATGAAGCCCGACCTGTAGCATATTTTTGACTTTGCAACTTGGAGAAATTATAGGCCACACAGGTTTTTTGGTTGTGCAGTTGGTTTTTAGGGCTATGGTCTGAAAACAAGGTGCTAGATATTGTAGAGTAACTGCACCTTATGATGGCTATATCCAGAAGAGAATGGAAGCTTCAGGAGTAATCCCTGGGCCTCAGGCGAATAAGTCACGAGCCTCACCCAAATCTCGGCTTTGGAAGAGAGAAGGATCTGGGTTGGAAAGCAAACAAGTGGCCTCAAAGAAGAGAAGAGATGCCTAATAAACAGACTTAAACAATATCCCTACTCCTCAGCTTCCTAAGTCTGACAATGGGGTGACAACGTGAGACATGGTTCCTAGCAAGCATCCCTCAAGCCGTAGTATGGACCATTTACAAAGCCTGGGCCTGCCAGGTGCAGGCAGTGTCAGATTGTGTCTCCATTATTCCTAAATATGATGATTTGGAAAAGAATTAATTGTGTAAAAAACAAAGCTTTTGCTGTCTTTTAGGCTTTGATGGGCTGAACAGTATTTGTAGGCTTTAAATTAAAGGCACAGAGTTCTGCAGATGCTAGGAAGTATTTCTGATGTTCTGTCTTTAAACTTTTAGTGCCCGGCTGAGGTAAGCAGCATAGATCATCAGCTGCAAATTGTTGTTAAAATCTTGTNTGGGCGCCGGGACCGAAAGAGGAGGAGAGAAGAGCGGGGAAGAGGAGGCGGAGGAGGAGGAGCAGGAGCAGGAGCAGGGCGCAGTCTCTCAGATCAGCCGCGCAGGTCGCAGCCCCTAGGACACCACTGAACGTAGAACGGGTGGGTGGGATGAAAAGGGGAGCCGGAGTGCTATGCGGCGGGGGTGGGGTGGGGGTGGGGGTGGAAAGAAGAACTGGTGGTCGGATCCGAGGTTCTCCAGGTCTGGTTTAGGCAGCGAAAGAGAAATTCTGGAACTGACGGCGCCCTCAGGGGTCTCGGTTGCAAACACTAGAGGGCAGCGCTGTCGACGCTATCAACATGGCCTACGGGGTTGGAGGTGTGGACAAGTGTCTCAGCTCCTGAGCCCTCGAGCCCTTTGCCAGCCACGTTCCAGGCGGAGAAGGGGCCAATGGGTGCAACAAGACGCAGACCCTATTGCCCTCTTCCGCGGCGGGCCTGGGTTGGGGAGGGAGAGGAAAAAGGCAGTAGTCGGGTTGGACGCTGCCGCTTTGAGGCTTCTTCAGGCAGACTCTCTGGAGGTGAATTACTCAGCTTTCCTCTAGGGGAAAATTAACAGTCAACATCCATAGGATGCGTTAAGGAGAGGGATGAGAAGAAAGGCGCGAAGGAGAAATGGGAGAAAACTGGGGTGGGTCAAAGTGGAAGGGGGGCAGCAGGGAGGGGAAAGCAGAGAAAAGGAGATGGGCTGCGGTGGGGTGGCTGGAGCTGCAAGACCCGCTACAGCCTTCGTGCCGTTTGTGTGATGTTGCAGGTTGGCAGAGGGCTTGTGCTCGTCCTAGAGCTCCAGGAGCTCTCCTGTCTGCTGTTCTGCTGCAAGGCCAGAGAAGTCAAGTCGGGAGGGAATTTACAGAGTCCTGGCACTGCTGAAGGAAGCTTCCTTGAGGGCTGGTCCGTTATTTTCTGTGGAGAACTTGGCAGACTCTGAAACCTTGAGCTTTACATAGATTGATTCCCTTACATCGTGAAAAAAATCAGATTATTTGAACTAGGACCCTGGCAGACCGGGAGTCATAAAATGAACGAGAAAATCTTATGTAGACAATACGTTCTGTAGACAGTTGGATACAATCTTAGAGTTCAAAGGGCCTGGGAACCCACGTAGACAACCCGTGTAGCTTCCTCGACCACCCGCCTCATCCTTGTCTCTCTTGTTTGTAGCCTTATGATTGAATCGAGAAGGCATTTTTTTATTTTCTTTGCAGCTTGGCAATCCTAAACCAAATGAAACCCTTTTTCAATTAAGAAAGCAAGCCTGTGTGCCCTTCTTCCTGCCCTCTGGAGTGCTTCTCAAGTTTAACAGGGACTGAGTGATAAGGAGAAGGGGAATTTCGCTGAACAATGGAAGAGAATGTTGGTGAACTATAGTCTTGAATTGTGATTTGCTTCTCTGTTAATCCCATTAAACTAATATCCTAAAGCCTAACAGGAAGATGGGGTGGAAAGATGTTTCCTTACCAAAGAAAGATGATGCATCTTGAAATTTGATAATAAAGATGTCATGTAAAAATAAACAGAATAAGAATCATTTCTCATTTAAAAAAATAATCCTTTTTAGGTATTCCAAGATTAATTAAGGACATGGTTCTTCTCTGGTAACTTTGGAGTCCTTCCAAAAGATGAAGAAAGTTTGTTCTGTCCTTTTTATTTTTTAAAATTAATTTACCTATTTTTTTGGTTATCAAAATGTAAGTAACTATGGGGCCGGCCCGGTGGCGCACTGCTACAGTGCACTGCTTGGGAGCGTGGCGGCGCTCCCGCCGAGGGTTCGGATCCCACATACGGACCGGCCGCTCACTGGCTGAGTGAGGTGTGGGCGCAACACCGAGGGTTGTGATCCCGTTGCCGGTCCTGGTCCGGTATGGGCGCGACACTGAGGGTTGCGATCCATTGCCAGTCACGAAAAAAGACAAAAAGGAAAAAAAAAAATGTAAGTAACTAGAAGATGATTCTGGTGTTTGGTCTGGTTCCCACTGGTTTGGGGACTGGCCCTTGCTTAAAATGGAGTCTCTGAGGGTTAGGGTCCTGCCTTGATCACATTCCTTAGGGCATGCTACCCCTGCCCCGCCACATCACAAGTCCATGTCCTGACTAGGGAGCAGCAAGAGGAGGCATCTACAAAACAGACTGAACATCTTCTGCATGACAAGCCTCATATTAACCACCTAACATTCATCATTTTGTTAAGCCTCAAGGTAGTCTGAAGTAGATGTCAATATTCCCTTTTTACAGATGAGAAGACTGAGGCTAGGAGAATAAGAACAGGTTCCTTGAGGTGATACAGCCAGCAAATGGAAGAGCCAAGACCTGACTCTGACTAATAATCCTTCTGCAGTCTTCACTGCCTCCTAAGATGCAATATCATTACCTTATGTGGTCGCCCGATAGGAGAACGACTTAGCAAATAGTTCTACAAACCCATTTCTTTTTTTTTTTTTTCCTTTTTTTTTTTGTCTTTTTTCGTGTCCGGCAACGGATCGCAACC
>NW_007737825.1:10611-12929 GCF_000696425.1 Galeopterus variegatus | reverse complement strand
GCGGGAACCGGTCTGTATGTGGGATCTGAACCCTCGGCGGGAGCGCCGCCGCTCTCCCAAGTGGTGCACTGTAGCAGTGCGCCACCGGGCCGGCCCTACAAACCCATTTCTGCAGCAAGAGTTGGCTTCATGCAGCAAAGTGTGTTTTCCTCAAATATTTTAAAAGTTATATTTGAAGAAAAAGACAAACCATTGAAAAGTAAAAGTGATTGGGGCAATGCATTTTAAGGATATATATATATATATATAAAACGTGTGTGTGTGTGTGTGTGTGTGTGTGTGTATGCATAAGCTAAACGGAGTTAATCAAGATAAAACCACAGTAAATCTGGCAGACTCAGAATAACATGATGGTCAAAACTGTTGGAAATATAGTATTTTGACAAAAATAAATCTAGTCAATTATCGACTTATGTTGACTCCAGCACAGATTACCACAGTTTTACAATAATCATTAATCAATCAATGTTTTATGACAAAACTATAATTTTCATGTGTTTCACTTTCACCTAAAAGTTTCCTCATTTCTTTAATTCCCAGGATGTGGTTCCATAAATCTTTGTCTCTGTGCTATTAAGTCAGTAATAAGAATGCCATGTAAGATTTGCTTATGGTCTAAACCACAGTTGCAAATGATTTATAATTAGGGCCAAACCTAAGACAAGACATTATTAAAGTCAAAATCTGCTGTAAAAAATGTAAAAGCAACTATGGGAACACTCATTATACACTTGGAAACTACTCTGAGCATACCTCAGAATACCTCTGTTTAGGCAGATTTCAGCTTCAAGATGTTCATGGTTATTCTCAAGCTATTAAATAACTTCTGAGAAATATTTTACCAGTTTTAATAAAAGTTGATACCCACTTAATCAGAAGCTAATAATTCAATTTGTAGATTACCCATTAGAACTTCCAATGGGCTTTATGAGTACTTTAAGATTATAGGTATACATAAATTGCATCCCCATCTCATAATAGAGAATTCCTTGTCTGTTAAAAAACTATCTGTAAGAACTGGGTGAAGCCCTAGACATCTGGCTTTACAAATTCATCAACTTTCAGTGCTGTGAGGCAAATGGAGTTGGTTTGGTCAGGCCCTCTCACCTCCTATCCGGCTGGGTGAGTCAGCACATCCGTTGTAAACAAGTTACGTAAGAGTAGTGTTAGTGCGCATGCGCGCCTGTGTACCCTTTGGTTTATTGCTCTTATTCTGTACTTTTGGTATGGAAGGCAGCGGCTTTGAATTGCTGGTTGGTGGAGCTCGCGTCTGAAGAATGAAGCTTGTCCACTTTGCCTGTGGCTACTCAGTTTTTCATTCTCTTACCTGACTCAGGACCTGCACGGGTTGGGGCTAACAGGTCTGTGATCCAGCCGGACAAGTGTGAACTCAAAAGTCATTATGAAGAAATTGATTTATTGAATTCATTCATTCATTCAAAAAATGTTGATAAATGCCTACAATGTTTCATGCATGAGCCAAATTGCAGGAATAAAATAAAGAAGATAATTTCTTTTTTTTTTTTTTTTGTCTTTTTCTGTGTCTGGCAACGGGATCGCAACCCTCGGTGTCGCCCCTGCGCCTCGCTCAGCCAGTGAGCGGGAACCGGTCTGTATGTGGGATCCGAACCCTCGGCGGGAGCGCCTCCACGCTTCANAGCGGGAGCGCCGCCGCGCTTCCCAAGCGGCGCACTATAGCAGTGTGCCACCGGGCCGGCCAGAAGATAGTTTCTTCTGTCATAGACGCTAGAGTTCTGTGGCAAGACTGATTCACAAACTAGTAAATCCATTCCAGAGTAATAGTTGGGAGAAAGGAGAAGTACAGGATTCTGTGGGAGCACAAAGGAGGGCAATATAATGCAGCCTTTAGGATCAGGGAATAATAGCTGGAGGTGGTGGTGGTGGAGGTGTGTGTATGGGAGGAGGGGTGGTTGGTACTGGTGGGGAATGTGAAAAACGATGAACAATGAATTGCCTCCATCCCTAAGACACATCCTGATCCCATTTGTTAACTTCCCACTTGGACGCTACGCCGGTACCTCACTTTAATATATGAGAAAGCAAGCATGCACGTGCTATATTTTCCTGCTGGAAACTAAACTACAAGCTTTGTGAGGCAGAGGCTGTGTATGACTTGTTTATCACACCACTGTAAAGAAGAGTCAAGAACCTGGTTGATATTGTCTATAGTTTCCTACCTTGTCTTGGAAGTGGAAATAAAATGGGAAAGGAAGGATAACTATGGTGCGGAGGGAGCTCACATTTATTGAGATCACACTGTCCTAGGTTCTCTCCATTCATTTTTCCACCAACCAATC
>NW_007737825.1:7737-9409 GCF_000696425.1 Galeopterus variegatus | reverse complement strand
AAAATATTTATTTGTTGACTCTATTGGCTATTTTCATCAACCTCAGGATACAGGGGGCAAAATTATGAATCTAGGTTGACTAGCTTAATTGATCAGAAAATGTCATATGCGTCCAAACTGTACAGGGAACAGTTAGCAAGTTAGCTTTGCACTAAGAAAAAGGTCTGTTCTCCAGCTACAAACTGGCTCTTCTTCTATGTTGGCATAGGTTAGTATTTATTCCCATGAGGAAATAAGTAAAGTAGACTAGGTGGAACAAGACCTCAAGCTCTAATGGTATTGACAGTAGCTCATGATCAACACACTTTTTCATCAGAAGTATTCATGAGAAGCAGTTCATTCATTGATGAGTAGAAATAGTTGATACATTGTCCATAAATATTTCTTGAGCATCTCCAGCCCAGACATTTGAGAAAGACATGTAGAACTTCCATCTTGCCTTCAAGTCTAAGGTTGGTGAAGGCACTTACGTAAATTGCCACATGAAGAGGCAGAAGAAGCAAAGAAGCCACTGTGGAGGAACTGGGGCTAAGCTAGATTTGGAAACATGGGCAGAGTACGAATAGTCTCTCTTGGTGTGCAGCTCCCTCCTTTCTTTCACCATCCTACTTGACAATATTAGGCTGGTTGTCAGTGTTCTGACTCTAAGGTCAAATTTCAGGGTTCAGCTTCCAGCTCTACTGCATATAGCAGAGTGACCTTGAGCCAACTTCTTATTTCACATTTGTCTCACTTTCGGTGTTTTTAGAATGGGGATAATAACATATTTATAAGGCTGGTATGAGGGTTTGTCACAGGGGACAATGTGTTAAAGTACATGGCACAGTGACTAGCATATAGTAAGCAATCAGTGTTAGCTATCATTATGATCTTTTCCTTTTTCTTTACTGTCTAAGAGGGAGATTAATTTCTTAGATTAATTTCAATATCTGTGCCTCTGACTTCTGGCTTCTTTCAGCCTGCATATAGATGTTCTCTAGCCCAGATATTCCTTGTATCTCTGTCTTCTCTTTTCTTTCCTTGAATCTCTCTGTTTTATCTGTATTATCTTTACCTCTATTGTCACCATTTAATATCAAGAAAAGAAATACAGTCCATGCTCAGCATTTCTCCTTCTTCAACTCCCATTCATTCCTCAATTAACTAAATATAGCTTTGGCTTTGTTTTGTTACAAAAATTTTCCTGGGGAAAACCATCAATGACTTTGTAATTATCAAATTCATAGGCTGCTTTTCAGTTCTTATACCCTTTCTCAGTTTCAGCATTGTTGACCACAAGGCTTTCTTAAACTTTCTCTATCCTTGGCTTCTAGAATGTACTTTTCTGCTGGTATTTCTCTCTCTCATACCATTACGTCTGAATTATCTTCCCTCACTTTTCTTTCTTACAGTGTCCTTTAAATATTGCTGTTTATGCTTAGGACATCTAATACCAAAAGTTGGGCCTAGTCAATGCTGTTAATGGATAAAAAGCAAACTTGAGTAAATAGAGTTGTACTAGTGTACCTCGATAAGAAGATTGAAGTATTTTAAAAAAAATTTTATTGAAACCTATTGATTATGCATATTTATAGGGTACAGAGTTATATTTCAATACATGTAAGTGATGCATGATGATCAAATCAGGGTAATTAGCATATTCATCATTGCAAAACTTAATCATTTCTTTGTG
>NW_007737825.1:6144-6997 GCF_000696425.1 Galeopterus variegatus | reverse complement strand
GATCAAATCAGGGTAATTAGCATATTCATCATTGCAAAACTTAATCATTTCTTTGTGATGAGGACATTTGTTCTCTTTTCTAGCCACTTGATAACATGCAGTAATTTATTGTTAATTATAGATGCCTAGCTCGACTATACACCAATAGAACTCATTTTTCCTATCTAGCTGTAATTTTGTGTCCATTAACCAACCTCTCATTATCCCCCCTCCCCTTTCCTGCCTTTGGTAATCACAATTCTGCTTTCTACTTCTGAGGCTCGACTTGTTATTTATTTATTTATTTAGTTAGTCATTTTAGCTCCAACATATGAGTGAGAATATGTAGTATCTCTCTTTCTTTGCCTTTTTTTTTAAATGGGGAGAATTTGACAGAAGATTCTAGTGTTTATCTAAAATTATAAACTTAGCAGACAGGCAAAGAAAACATTGAAAAAGAAACCAATTGGAGAATAATTGTCTTGGGTGAAATAGCATAACCTGTTATAAAGCTAAAATAATTTTTAGAAGGGAATGCTACCATAAAAAATACAGATAAAAAGGATAGACAAGATAGTACAAATAAGGGTCTTTAATGTCTATGAACTTAACACATGATAGTGAAGTATCACAAATCAGTAAAGAAGAATAATTACTAAATAAAAAAATATTGAGAACATTGACTAACTAGCAAGATAAAAAAATTGAAATCTTCATATCATATTGTAAACTAAAATAAATTCCAAATGGATTAAGTAGTTACATGTAAACAATTCAAGCCAACAAAAGAGAAATATTTAGGTATATATTTTCTGATATTGGATAAGGGAGGACTTTTAAGCTCTGGATTTGGTGTTTAAAGGGACTTGGATTA
>NW_007737825.1:0-5879 GCF_000696425.1 Galeopterus variegatus | reverse complement strand
CTCTTCTCTGATCACTCCCAGGCTTAACATACCTGTGCATCATCTCTTATAACTTTCCCCTCCATTCACATGCTTCAGTAGCTGCACTATACACTTTACTACTCGGCAGAGTGCTTGGTATATAGTAGGTGTTCAATAAATATTTATTGAGAAATTTCAATTAAAAATTTAAACCATTTTAAAAAAATTATACTTAATTATTGTTCTTTAGCCTTTCTTTTGTTCATTCTTTTATTCATGAAGTGATGGAGAGCTGCATTAAAGTAATGATAGCAGAGATCGTGAAAAGGCTTAAATATAATTTCTGATTTAGACAAGTGGATAGCAGAAGAACTAGAGTTAAGTTTTGGAACTGTTAAATTTAAAGATGCTGTAGGACATTTAAAATAGTGTCTGGTCAATAGCTGGAGCTGGAGATAATATTTTTGGAGGGTCACTAGAGATTAGCATTTATGTGCATCTTATGGGCTAGCTCCTCAAAACTGCATTTGTACATCAGCATGCTTATCCCTATAATATTCTTTTATTCATCTCCTGGAACTTTGTTTTTCTCTAAGATATTTTTAACTTTTGTTTTTGGACCTTGCTTGCCCTTAAATCTTTTCTCTTTAATTTATTACTCACCTAAGGGTATTCATGACTCAGAGAAGGAAAAATTTCTCTTTGATATTTACCTCGAAGGCTTTCTCTACTGACCTGCATGAGGGGGGAAGATACCTCACTCTTTTTCTTGGTCTTGGAAACTTTTCCTCTTGTATGAAAAGGGAGACTTTTCTGCTCCCATTGGCCTGCCTGTTCAGGCCCCGTAGTTTAAAAGCTATAATGATGGGCTGGCCCGGTGGCGCACTGGAGAGTGCGACGCCTGGGAGTGTGGCAGTGCTCCCGCCGAGGGTTCGGATCCCATGTGGAGACCGGTTCCCGCTCACTGGTTGAGCGCGGTGCGGGCACAACACTGAGGGTTGCGATCCCCTTGCCGGTCCCCGGTGCGGGTGCGACACTGAGGGTTGCGATCCCATTACCGGTCGGATCCGGGTTCGGATCCCACATACAGACCCGTTCCGGCTCACTGGCTGAGCGAGGTGTGGGCACAGCGCCTAGGGTTGTGATCCCGTTGCCGGTCCTGGTCCGGTATGGGTGCAACACTGAAGGTTGCGATCCGTTGCTGGACACGAAAAAAGACAAAAAGGAAAAAATAAATAAATAAAAATAAAATGGGCTTATTATTTATTTTTATTAATAATATCATTAGTTTTTGTAGAAATTTACAATTTGTGAGGCACTTTCACTGTCTTCACAAAATCCAGCAATTTCAAATCATTTTTAAAAAGAAAGTGGGTTTACAAAATAACATCTTAGGTGATAATAACACCTTAACTTTATTTGCTTACTTATTTATTCTGATAGCTTTATTGAGGTATAATTTATATAACATAAAATTCACCCATTGTGAGTGTACAATTCAGTGATTTTACTAAATTTTAAAGTTGTGCATCCATCACCACAATCTAGTTGTAAAACATATTCATCACCTTAAAACGTTCTCTCATGCACATTTGTTGTCAATCCCTGCTGCCACCACCAGTCCTAGGCAACCAATGGTCTGCTTACTGTCTCTATAAATTTGCCTTTTTTGGATATTTCCTATAAATATGTAGTTTTTTTTGTCTGTGGCTTCTTTTACTTAGGAAAATGTCTTTGAATTCATCCGTATGTACCACGTACCAGTAGTTCCTTCCTTCCAATTGCTGAATTCCGCTGTATGGATATGCCACATTTTTAAAATCCATTCACCAGCTGATGATCATTTGTATAATTCCTTAAGTTTACATAACACTACGTGATTTATGTATTACTTTGATATACTTTGTCTCAATTGATCCTCATGAACATGGGAAGAAGTCAAGGCAGGTTGTTATTCTCATTTTATGATGATAGTAAGGATGATAATAGAGCTCTTGCTTACTATTACAGCACTGCTGTAAACATGTTATATGTATTAACTCATTTAATCCTTGCAATAACCTTAGGGGGAAAGAGCATCATCCCTTAGATTGGTAGACTGGTTCGATGAGGTTAAGTAACTTCCCCCAAATCTTTGCAGCCAATAGGAAGTGGCAAAACTGGTTTTTAAAACCAGGCAATCTGGCCCTAGTATTGAGGCCCAGAGAAGTCAGATGACTTGTTCAAGACCGTGGAAGTGTTTCTCTCTCTCTCTCTCTCTCTCTGTTTGTCTTCATATGTGGTACTTCAAAATGTTCATAGAAAGGCTCGTCTTATCTTTCAATTCTATTTTTCCATGAACTTTTTGAAATGCTCTCATATATATAAATAAAAGTTTTACATTTATTTATCGGATCCCAGAGAATTTTAGAGAAATTAGACACCTTAGATTAGCATACAATGTTCTTTATGTTTAGATAAGGATATGAACTGAAAAAAGAAAAATGTGTATGACCCTTCCCAAAGTTACACATCTGGTCAGTGGTAGAGCCTGGATTAGATTCCAGTTCTCCTGACTCCAAAGTTGGTACTTTTGCTCATTGGGTTCCTCCTTAAAGTTATTTACAAAGCCAGATATGATGGGGATATTTAGGATCCTGGGAGACAGAGAAAGGGTGAGCTCACATTGAGGGGAAGGATACTGAAATGGTAAGTAGAAGCATGAAAAATACATAACCGTTTTTCTTCAAGTTTGGGGTGCAGAGATTGCAGGCCCGACATGCAAATCCTCTTCACTTCCAGCAAATTCTTGGATTTATAGGCAACTGGGCCATCATGAGAATTCCATGTGCATCATGTGTTTATGGCCACAGTGCTTTCAGGAAGGTTGGTGTTAAAAAAAAAAAAGTTTTAAATTTAGCTACATCAGCTTCTAGAAACTATTATCAGGTACTTTCCAAAGGGAGTCCTTGGAAGGAAAATAGATCAAGTGAATTTCCCATGAGAGTCTCTCAAAATTTCAGATATAGGAACTTCAGTATCATAATCTCAGTGCTAATTGTAAAATATTGCAATATTGTACCTTCTTTGAGTGAATTATAACTTTTTCCTTTCTCCTCACTTTGTGAGGAAGGGTCCTTGGTATTACAGCTTAAATGTTTTTTCCTTTGAGAGTTTGTTAAGACCTTCCCTCAGGGTGTGTTTCATGGTAGAGGAAAGTCTATGTGTCCCTCAACACTGGTGGGAAGCTGTGGGGGAGATTAAGGGTGTAGAGCTGCTTCTCTTCAAGCTCCGGATTCCACCTTCCTCACAGCTTCTTCAGACTGCCCGTTTTATAGCTCAGGCTCTATTCAAGGCTTGATTTTGACCTCCCCATACTCTCGTCTTCCAAGAACAGCCTATTCAGAGATTTGAGTTATTTATGAAAACTATGGTTAAAATGCGAAAGCAAAAAGGAAGTAAATACATTAATCCAGAATGACATTTTGTTTTTTTATGTTTCTCTCTCTCTCTCTCTCTGTTTGTCTTCATATGTGGTACTTCAAAATGTTCATAGAAAGGCTCGTCTTATCTTTCAATTCTATTTTTCCATGAACTTTTTGAAATGCTCTCATATATATAAATAAAAGTTTTACATTTATTTATCGGATCCCAGAGAATTTTAGAGAAATTAGACACCTTAGATTAGCATACAATGTTCTTTATGTTTAGATAAGGATATGAACTGAAAAAAGAAAAATGTGTATGACCCTTCCCAAAGTTACACATCTGGTCAGTGGTAGAGCCTGGATTAGATTCCAGTTCTCCTGACTCCAAAGCTGGTACTTTTGCTCATTGGGTTCCTCCTTAAAGTTATTTACAAAGCCAGATATGATGGGGATATTTAGGATCCTGGGAGACAGAGAAAGGGTGAGCTCACATTGAGGGGAAGGATACTGAAATGGTAAGTAGAAGCATGAAAAATACATAACCGTTTTTCTTCAAGTTTGGGGTGCAGAGATTGCAGGCCCGACATGCAAATCCTCTTCACTTCCAGCAAATTCTTGGATTTATAGGCAACTGGGCCATCATGAGAATTCCATGTGCATCATGTGTTTATGGCCACAGTGCTTTCAGGAAGGTTGGTGTTAAAAAAAAAAAAAGTTTTAAATTTAGCTACATCAGCTTCTAGAAACTATTATCAGGTACTTTCCAAAGGGAGTCCTTGGAAGGAAAATAGATCAAGTGAATTTCCCATGAGAGTCTCTCTCAAAATTTCAGATATAGGAACTTCAGTATCATAATCTCAGTGCTAATTGTAAAATATTGCAATATTGTACCTTCTTTGAGTGAATTATAACTTTTTCCTTTCTCCTCACTTTGTGAGGAAGGGTCCTTGGTATTACAGCTTAAATGTTTTTTCCTTTGAGAGTTTGTTAAGACCTTCCCTCAGGGTGTGTTTCATGGTAGAGGAAAGTCTATGTGTCCCTCAACACTGGTGGGAAGCTGTGGGGGAGATTAAGGGTGTAGAGCTGCTTCTCTTCAAGCTCCGGATTCCACCTTCCTCACAGCTTCTTCAGACTGCCCGTTTTATAGCTCAGGCTCTATTCAAGGCTTGATTTTGACCTCCCCATACTCTCGTCTTCCAAGAACAGCCTATTCAGAGATTTGAGTTATTTATGAAAACTATGGTTAAAATGCGAAAGCAAAAAGGAAGTAAATACATTAATCCAGAATGACATTTTGTTTTTTTATGTTTTTAAATTTTATTTTATACATAATCATTGTACATATGTAAGCAATGGGTAATGATAAAATTAGAGTAATTAGCATATTCATTACCTCAAACATTTATCATTTCTTTGTAGTAAGACCTTTCAAAATCCTCTCTTCTAGCTATTTTGAAATATGTAATATATATCTGTTAGCTATAGCCACCCTACTGTGCAATGGAATGCTGGAACTTTATTCCTTCTACCTAACTGTAACTTTGTCACTGTGGCAACATAGATGAGCCTGGAGGACATTATGCTAAGTGATATAAGCCAGGAACAGAAAGACAAGTACTTCATGATCTCTCTCATATGTGGAATCTAAAAACGCTGACCTCATAGATTTAGATAATAGAATAGTGGTTATGAGAGACTGGGAAGAGTAGAGGGGAGGGGAAGATGGGGAGAGGTCTGTTGATCGGTAAAAAGTCACACTTAGGCAAATGCATGAGTATGTAAAGATCTGTAACAGACCTGTTGAGCAGACAGAATCGATTCAATGACTTCTTAAGGTTTCTGTCTTGCTGTTGTGCATACTATCTATTGGGAGAAGGAGGGTGAGGAGTTTCTTGTCTTTCATCAGAAAATTTCCATGCACGGATTCTGGTGCAATAGTCTGATTAATTTAAACTGATTGTACTGGTAAGAAAAGGGGTAGGTGGGATGGACATAGGCAAGATTGGGAGGAGGAGGAGAAAACAGGAGCGGAAGGGATTTCGTTCATGTCCCCCCATTATTTCTGGATACCCTGGAAGAGTGGTTTCTAAAACTGGCTGGGCATCAGAGTCATTTGGGGGAAACTAAAAAATAAAACAGAATGAAACAAAATCAGACTTCACTCTAGACCTAATGAATCAAAAATCTCTGAGGCTGTGGCTCAGAAATTTGTATTTTTTGAAGCTTACTCAAATGATTCCTTAATGAGTTAGAAAAGAGCGGATCGCAACCCTCAGTGTCGCGCCCGTACCGGACCGGGACCTGCCACGGGATCGCAACCCTCGGTGTTGCTCCCGCCCCTCGCTCAGCCAGTGAGTGGCCGGTCTGTATGTGGGATCCGAACCCTTGGCGGGAGCGCCACCGCGCTTCCCAAGCAGCACACTATAGCAGTGCGCCACCGGGCCCGCCCCGAAATTTGTATTTTTTGAAGCTTACTCAAATGATTCCTTAATGAGTTAGAAAAGAGAACCA
>NW_007737824.1:29319-49594 GCF_000696425.1 Galeopterus variegatus | reverse complement strand
TATAGCAGTGCGCCACCGGGCCGGCCCCAGAAATACCATACTTTTAGTTAATTTTTCCTTCTGGATTATCAAGTATTTTACTAATACATGTGAGTTTCTGGCAAAATAAATCCTACCACTTCTTAAGTGTCAACAGTTAATTCACTTCTCCAGTAAACAAAGCAATTGCCATTTGCCCTATTCTTTTTATAGCAGTCTCTTTTGGAAGCCCCTTGGTTCTACTGTGAAGTTTCCATTCACAGTGGAGAGGTGGATGAGTGAGGTCACATATTTGATATGGAGCATCTGGGGAAAGAAAATAAACATACAAACCTGTTGAAACCATGACCCCTGCAGTTGAGGCTCAAAGTACCGCAGCAATTGAAGAAAAATAGGTCAGCATTAAAACATAAACTTGCAAAAACAAAAGCATGCTGTCTACCCTAAGTGAATAATTGTGCAGTATATGTGTGTATTGAAAAAACACACTGGACCCCACAGAAATGTACAGGTAAATGTTACCTTTAACAGAAAAAAAATCTCTCTCTCTCTCTCTAAAACTTAAGTTCTTTGCATGTTTTTCTCAAACACAGTGAAGGGGATATGTAGTCATCATTAAAAACTCCCCTCATTTGTGCAGCTTACAGATGCCTCTTCAAGATATCTAAAAAAAAAAGAAAGGAAAGACCTCCACCTCACCCTAGCCCATGCAATTGTCCTTCTATTGCTCCCTCCTTTTCCTGCTACTGTATTATAATTTCTGTGATTTTTCCTATTTTCCCAATGTTTCCTGTCCCCCTCATTAAAAAAAAAAAAAGGAAAGACGCAGTACAGCAATGCTAGAAAGCCTCTAGACAGAAGAGAGAGGTGGGAAGGATAAAAAAATAGAAGGGGCAAAGCTGAGGCCACTCTGATGGCCAAGGAGTAGCACTCATGCATGAATATTGCTCTTCCATAACAAACACACATGTTTTTAAGGTCCTTGAAAATGAACTCATCTGACTAAGGATTTTGGAATAGTGCTGGGCAGATGTTTGATGGTATTTAAAAGCCGGAAGTCTGGCTGAGTCACTAATAGTATTATGTAACTACCTTTTCCCAGTTTCCTGCCAGTTAATTTGAACTCTTTCCAGTTCAAATGAAATGACTCTTATTCTACTGTTTGCTGTCATAAGACTTTCTACCACTAAGCTGCAAGGTACTTATTCAATCCAAATGGTTAGACTTAATCACTTTTTTTTTAATTGAAATGTAATTTATTATACTTATTTGTGGGGTACAAAGTTGACTATCAATAGTTGTGTACAGTGTGTGATGGTCAAATCAGGACAGTTAGCTTATTTATCATTACAATACATTATCATTGTGTCCTTTTACCAATTTCTCATTAACTCCCCTCTGCTTTCCCACCTCTAGTAGTATCCACATTTCTGTTCTCTCCTTCTAAAAGTTCAACGTATTATTGTGATCATTGTTTCTCTCTCTCTCCCCCACCCTTTCTTGTTTACTTATTTATGCTTTCTGGATTCAGAAGATCGTCCTGACTCTGTCAAACACTCTACTAGGAGTAACCCCTTTTTCCTCCCTTTGCCTCCTGACACCTAGAACTGATGAAGGACCTTCCTCTTTCAATCCAGAGTCCGTCTTCTTATCTTGAGCCAGGATATAGAACACTTCTTGTCCAGGAAAATCCCATTTTATTTCTGTTGAAATGATACATATCTGCTACATATCTGTCACTCCTAACCTAAATTCTCAAAATTAACACATCTTTGAATTCCTGGAGATTATCTCAGTTCCTGGCCCAACAGTAGGAACTCAGTAAATATTGCTTCAACTGGGCAGAACTGAATTGCCAAGAAGATGGAAGTCCATAGAAACATCAGTACCATGTTAGCCAATAAGAAATAGGCATAGTTTTAGCATTTTCCCAATAGTTTAGTGGTGTTGTGGAATAGCAGATACATACACCATGAACTGTACTCAGAGTGATAAGTACTATAATATGGAATTGTACCAATAAAAGGTGTTCACTGCGCATTGAGAGTAGGGAGGATGATTCATACTGGGAAGTAAAAGAGGTAAAAATGTTAACAGAAAAGGTAAACTTCACAATGGATTTTGTAGTCAGAGCTGCCTTTTGTCAGGTCTGAAAGTCTGACAGTGGGAGAGGGATGTGTGGAGAGAGAGTGTTTTGGAGACAGAGGGAAGTTTGAACAGACATGAACACATTAATGAGTATACTATGAGCGGTAACAACAATCTCCCAGTGTTGCAACCTGGATTGAATAAGAACACTCACTGAAAGGCTCTGATAAACAATGGCGACAGAGCAGGGATTGTTAATTGTTGAATTAATCTATGTGCCAAATCAAAAGTTCTGCTCCTTTATCTCCCATTTTCTGATTGTGAGTTCTCAACATTAAATGAAGGACCAAGGAAGTTACCTATACATCTAACTTTTATTCTACTTATTGATTAGTTTATTTTTATCATTACACAGTGTAAACATTTTTGTGGCCCTTTTCCAGTTTCTCCCTAACCCCCCATCTACCTCCATCTCTCCTCTTGCATCTCTGGTGGCCTCAGTTCTATTCTCTCCTTTTGAAAGTTCAAGGAATTATTATGATTGTTGTGTCTTTCTTTTTTGTTTGTTTGTTTATTTATTTTTTTCAGCTCCCATTATGAGTGCATATACACTGTATTTTTTCTTTCTGTGCCTGGCTTATTTCACTTCACATGATTTTCTCTAAGTTCATCCATATTGCTGCGAATGGCAGAATTTCATTATTTTTATGGCAGAGTAGTATTCTACTGTGTAAATATACCAGATATTCCTTATCCAGTTGTCCAACAATGGACAGTTAGGTTGGTTCCAATCTTGGCTATTTTAAATAGAGCTGTGATAAACATGGGAGTGTAGGTAACCCTTCAACATGATTATTTCCATTCCTTTGGGTATATACCCAGCAGGGGGATGGCTGGATCATATGGCAGTTCTATCTGTAGTTGTTTGAGGAACCTCCATACTGTTTTCCACAATGGCTGCACTAAGTTACAGCCCCATCAACAGTGTAGGAGGGTTCTCCTTTCTCCACATCCTCACCAGCATTTGTTAGTCTCTGTCTTTTTGATAATGGTCAGTCTAACTGGCATGAGGTGATATCTCAGTGTGGTTTTGATTTGCATTTCCCTAATGCTTAGTGATGTTGAACATTTTTTCATGTGTCTATTGGCCATTTGTATATCTTTGAGAAATGCCAATTTAGCTCCTTTGCCCATTTTTTAATCAGGTTACTTTTTTCTTTTCTTTTCTTTTTTTTTTTTTTTAACTGTTAAGTTGTTCGAGTTCCTTGAATATTCTGAATATTAATCCTTCGTTGGATGCATAGTTTGCAAATATTTACTCCCATTCTGTAGATTATCTTTTCACTCTGTTAATTGTTTCTTTTGCTGTGTAGAAGCTTTTTAATTTTATATAATCCCATTTGTTTATTTTTTCTTTTGTTTCCTGTGCTTTGGGGGTCTTGTTCATAGAGCCTTTGCCCAGTCCTACTTCCTGAAGTGTTTCCCCTATGTTTTCTCTTAGGAGTTTTATAGTTTTGGATTTTATATATAAGTCTTTAATCCACTTTGAGTTGATGTTAATATACGGTCAGAGGTATAGGTTTCGTTTCATTCTTCTATGTATAGATGTCTGGTTTTCATAGCATCACTTATTGAAGAGATTATCATTTTCCCAATATATGCTTCTGTTGCCCTTGTCAGATATCAATTGGCTTTAAGTATGTGGGTTGATTTCCAGGTTTTCTGCTCCATTGATCTGAGTGTCTGTTTTTATGCCAGTACCATGTTGTTTTTGTTACTATAGCTTTGTAGTATAATTTGAAGTCAGGTATGATTATCCTCCAGCTTGTATTTTTTGCTCAGGATTGCTCTATTTGGGGTCTTTTGTTGTTCCATATGAATATTAGGAATATTTTTTCTATTTCTGTGAAGAATGTCTTTGGTATTTTGATGAGGATTTCATTGAAACTGTAGATCACATTGGGTAGCATGGACATTTTCAGAATGTTAATTCTTCCATTCCAAGAACATGGACTGTCTTTCTATCTTTTTGTGTCCTCTTTAATTTCTTTCAGCAGTGATTTGTAGTTCCCATTGTAGAGATCTTTTACCTCCTTGCTTAAATTGAGTCCTAGGTATTCAATTATTTTGGTGGCTATTGTAAATGGGCTTGCTTTCTTGATTTCTTTTTCTGCTAGTTCATTATTGGAGTATAAAAATGCTACTGATTTTTGCACATTAGTTTTGTATGCTGCAACTTTAATGAAATTATTTATCAACTCTAGGACTTTTTTTGGTAGAGTTTGTAGGTTTTTCTATATATAGGATCATGTTATCTGAAAACAGGGACAGTTTGATTTCATCTTTTCCTATTTGGATGCCCTTTATTTCATTCTCTTGACTAAATGTTCTGGCTAGTACTTACAATATTATGTTAAATATGGTTGGTTAAAGTGAGCACCTTTGACTTCTTCCTGTTCTTAAAGGAAAAGCTTTCATCTTTTCTATATTCAGGATGATATTGGCAGTGGGTTTGTCATAAATGGCTTTTGCTGTGTTGAGATAATTTCCTTCTATACTTAATTTGCTGAGTGTGTTTATCATGAAGCAATTTTGAATTTTTTAAAATGCTTTTTCTGCATCTGTTGAGATAATCATTTGGTTTTTGTTCTTGGTATTGTTGATGTGGTGTATCACATTTTTTGATGTGCATGTGTTGAACCATCCTTGCATCCCTGTGATGAATCCTACTTGATCATGGTATACACTCAGCTTTTTAAAACCTGGCTTATGTTGAATCTTGGTAAAACCAGAGAAGGCATAGAAAATCATAAAGACTTCTCCTAATGAACATGACATTTGAAGCATGAGATTGATTTGGAATTGACAAATGATTAAGAACAGGAGCACTGAAATAACTGGAATTTCATCAAAAAAGAGATTGTCAGGTAAACAATACATAAATTTTAAAATAAGTAAGATGTGGGGAGGAAAGTTTTATTTTATATGCTGACCCTGAAAAAGTATTTAATCATTTTTTCAGGCTAGACATTTAAACTGAATGTCTCTAATAACAACAGAAAAGTTTACTTTACCCTTTAGCTTCTTAGCCTATGGACTTTAAGGAATAAAATACATTGATGTTTAGAGTCAGGGCATTCTTATTCAGATGTTTTATTTTCAATATGTTGTTCCTATTTGATCTTTACTGAGATAATTTAATATTCAGTGCAAAGGGAAACATAGTACCTCAGACACTTACCATCTGAAATTGTGTGTTAGAATGAACAGATTGTGCAGCTGATATTATCTGCTTAACTTTTCTGATTCTGATGACTTTAAAGGCCTGGAGTACATGCAGTATTAGAGTTCAGCTCTTTTCAGTCAGTTTACATTATCCCACTCAGTGTCCTTGGAAAATAAAGTGTTCTTTTTATGTTGATTTAAATGTGCAGTCAGAATAGAAAATTGCATATGTATTCTGTGGAAACAAATAGCATCCTGTAGTTAAATACATTTCTTTGTTACTGTGCTTCTCACATAAGTACAAATATTCATTTTGTTCTAAAATTGTCTCTCCATAAATGTTTTTCTTACCTGTAGGGTAGACACAGGTAGGAACCAGAGTGAAAAGATTTCCCTGCAAAATGTTCTTCATTCAAAAACAGTAAGGTATAGGTGTAGTTATTTTCCCAAACTGTTTTATGAGACATGTTTTCATTCCAACTCCATGAACCTCATGGAAATGTTTTGCTCTGTGCAGAGAAAATTCTGATTTCATGCTTGGAAGAATTTTATCAAATATTTATAAACACAAAATAGTTATTCCTGCTATAAATGCACATATCATTAATACACGTGCACACACACTTTCACTCCTCACACATCCTGGTCTAGTCAAACAGCTGAAAGCTGTTTCACATGAATTACCCAATAGAAAACTTTTGGTGCAGCACTTTGGAGTAACCTTTGCATCCTGTTTATTTCAAATCAGAGATGTACATTTAGTTTGTAGTTACAGACATCCCAGAAAAAAATATAAAGTAAAATAAGATAAGTGCATTGTATCAGTCAAATATTTTCTAATTAACTACCTGAATTTAGTCACCTGGTTAATTCCTACTTAATGACAGAGCGAGACTTTCCAGGTTCACGCTTGCCTAAAACTCACATAAACTCAACTGTTGATAAAACAAATGATTGAATGCATGAGAAAACTGTGATGTTTAGTAAGAATAAGGACTTTAAAAATATCTGAGTATACATGCATGTGGATCATGCTGTTGTGCTCTGCTCACAACTTCTGGATCAATGGTTCTTAAAATGCAGTCCCTACACCAATAGCATCAGGATTAGGTAGGAATTTATGACAATACAAACTTTACTGTAGATATACTGCATCAGAAGATCTGGCTTCAGGTGATTGTGAAGCACCCTAAAGTTTGAGAACCATTGCTTTAGTCCTACGCTGGAGACCACTGGTGATAGTTCCTGTACAAGTCAATCCTTCAGAGGACTTCCTGTGATGAACTCTTTAATAGGTCACTTAAACCCAAATCCCTGCTCAGGGTCTGCTTTTATGGCAGCCCAAATTATGACAACACATTTACATTACATCACTACAAACACACACACACACACACACACACACGCACACGCACACACACACACACACACACAGATGATGATATAGTCCTGACAACATGCCCTCAGAGCAGACTTGTTGCATTGAATTAAAATTTCTGTTTACTCATTTGTTTTTCTTACTTGAACATGAGCCTTTGAAGGCAAGGAATATTAGTTATAATTTATTTTTGTATATTTTGTGCCAAAGACAGTGCCTGACAAATCAGAGTTGTTCAATGAATGCTTGTAAAATGAATGTGTAAGTAGATAAACTTTATGTTTTTAAATGATTTTTATTAATATTGATGATTATAAGTTTAGCAAAGGTTATATCTGAATCAACAAACTTTTACAGTTGCTAGTAAGCAGTTATAACAATTCCAAATTGGTTTAGGTTTGCCAGAACCTGATAAGAAATATGTACAATCATAATGCATATGCTGCCAGTAGGAATCTGGCCCTCACATCATGGGCACAAGGGGTGACAATTAGTTTTGCACCTCATGAATATTCATAATAAAAAAAAAAGAAATTCGCCATTGAAGAATGTAACCAACAATTCACTTTACGCAGGCTCTAATTTTCAGCAGTGTTATATGTAAACTATTTTCAAGTATTGACAGTGAACTATATGCATGAAGGGACACTTATTTTCTGGGTTCAAGTTATGTATTGCTGTTTTTACAGAGAATGCTATTTTGTATTCATAGCAGAACATTTGTTGTTACAAATGTAAGTGTTCGAAGTATTTATAAAGTTATTTTTCACATAGAAACTGAGATCTCAAGGTTAGAATCATTTATCCTTACGGAGAGAAGATATAAATGAAAATATTACCAAACTTCCAGTGTGGATGAAGGTCATGGTGACATTGTTGTATCAAATTAAAAAAAATAGTTTGTAATTATTTTTTTGTAAATGGGAATGTCCCTATTGTGCAAAGCTATTTATTTCTGCAGTACAGTTTGTGTGGCACAAATCTCCACTTGCTACCTCCTAGTTTTTATTTTTATAACACTTTAAATGGGTACAGTAATTTATAGCTAGTGCCCAGAATCTTTCTCTCTCAGAAGGAGATGTCTTAAGACGAAAAGTATTATTATCTATATTTCTTCTCTTGCATTAATTTTCCTTTGGTTATTGCAAACATTAAAGGAGAATATATGGGCAGTATAATTATCATACTTAATACTTCTAGAAATACTGTATATTGAATTTGAAATAGGCTAGGGAACTTATTAGGCAATTGCTAAAACTTGCAAAGCTCCATCAAACCATTTTTTTTAAGTATGTAAAATAAATTGAAACAATTCTTTCCAGTGAAACCTGGGGATTTGTAAGCCATGAGAATATCCTAGGCTCTGACCTAGAGTTGTTTCATGGAGAATGAAATAAAGAGGCCAGCAATATTTCCTGTTTGTAGTAGATTCAATTTAGTTCCTCCTTCCTTCTGTGTTTCCACACCTCTGCAGCATCCTTCAATCTTTTTACTCATCTTCCTTGCACCCATTGGAACACATGTGGATTTCTACTGCTTTAAATGTCCTTCTCCATCGTTCACCAGCAGAGTGTTTTTCATTTTAACCTAGATCTGGAAATCTGAGATCTATCCAAGGTTTGGAAATGTTATCTTGTTCTTTTATTTGTTTATTATTTATCTCTTTGTTACAAAAGCTGTGAGATTGCAACACTCTTCCACACCCCCATTTCTTGTTGTTAATTATTCTAGCCAAGATTAGGATCTTTTGTTTACATATATTTTCTGTGATAGACAGAGCATATTAGTCATACTTCATAAAAATTTTAATGAAAAGGAAATTTTCATACCTACAGAGATGGAAATTTGAACCATAAAGGAATTTACATCAGTCTTTCCCTTCGATGAAACAGTTCTATGGCAGAGGCTTTTGACAAAAAGTAAACGCAGGCAGCAATTTTCTTAACTTCTCATTTGTGCGCCCAATTTCTTTTTCATTGGGGAGTATCTGGAATTCTTTGTTTTGATGATTGGATAGTTGAGTTTTACCAACTTAGCACTTGCTATAGAAGATTGTATTTTCAACGCAAAGCTGAGCTGTAAATTTTGAGGTGATGCATGCTCTCTGAAATATTTTTTCTCCTCAACACAGGACCACTGAGAAAACTCGCACCAAAGGATTGCAGTTAAACAAAACACAACTTGCCCTCCACTGGAAAAGAAATAAAGTGGGAAAAATGCCTCACTTTTGGTGGAGCTACTGCAAATTAAAAAGAAAGATCTCAGTGTGCCATTGGTGATGTTTTGTTTCGAACAAAAGGAAATCTCCATCAGATCTCTGGGCTGAGCAAAAGAACAAATAGGAAAATAAAGCATGTGGAAGACCTACAAAGCATTTTTGGAAGGTGGAGACTTGGAAACGTTAAAGGTAAATATTGAGATAGTAGAAAACAAATCTTGGTGGCCTGGCGGGTGAGCCTAATGAAGTAACACAGGATGAATAAATGTTTATCAACTTAATCATCAGTTAATGAACCATCTTATTAAGAGTCGCAGGTCAGATGAAGTAACATGGCAAACAGATATGTCAAATGTGGAGTACTGGGACTATTGAGGTCTAAATAAAAGTGTCTTCACTGACTGCAAAGAAACAAATAGAGAGATGATGCATTCTGAAAGAGCTTTAGAATCTATAAAATGCTTTTTGTAAGAATTAATTATTTGTGGTATAATATAATTGCTGTTTTGTTTTTGTTAGTGCTTAGTTCCTCATACCGTTTTTCCAAACCTTCTTTTGGTGAAAACATTGGTAGATGTTAATTTTGCACTTTAGCTAAGGACAGGATTTTTGGATGAGTGTGCCCCACCTCTGAAGGAAGCGGGAAGGACAACTACAAAGAAATATATTTGGTTTACATCTAAAAGAAAATCAAAGATAACCTCTATATAATTTTTTAGGAAGTGACCAGATATTACTATGCTTGCTAACTTTGAGTTTGTTAACAATCTGCCTTTTGCTCTCTTATAAACATCTTTGCAGAACTGTAAGGCATAACCTGGATACCGTGAAGCGCTGGATGTCTTATCTGAGTCAAGCAAAGCAGTCCAAACAATTTAGAACTAAAAGTCCACTTATATAATGACAGAGTAATTGTCTTAATGACATTTCCTTAATCAAAATTATTCACTATGTAATCATCCTTTATTGAAATTTCACTTGTGTAAACAGTGCAAGGCAATCTCTGCAGCATGAAAGAAACCAAAGGGACTGCAAGTAGCTGGAAGGGTTTGGGCTACATAAAATGTGAACAAGCTTTAAAAGAAACTTTAGAAATATTCTCATTAACAAGTATTCCCTTTGTTATTTCCACTCATGAATGGATCCCATGTTTAGAAAAATCGTGACTGCCAAACTGTGTTGTTTAGGGAATACATAATTTGTTTCTCCTCTTTATTAATAGAAGACCTATAACACAAATATCTGAAGTAGCCAGTTTTCCCATGGTGAATAGGTATAATTCTACCCCAAAGCAAAGAAATTCAATGTTTTAATTAGTCTGTACAGACAGATCTTGAATAAAGGTACAATTTTCAATTAGCATTTTGAACAGTTTCAAAAATCTTTTAAACTCTGTGCCCAATTACTACTCTCTAGGAAATTTAGGATTTCACATACCCCAAGCTGTAAAGAGATTTCTGGACCCCAGAGAACAATTAATAATTAACAATTGTTACAACAACAGTGAAGCCCAGCCAAAATCAACCTTAATTAGGTTTTTATTGCACTCCAGAACACAATTTATTTTTCTAATAAACAGAGTGCATTTTAATATGTTTGGCATTTTGTTCTTCTACTTACCTTTCATGTGTGCAATTTTATCTGATCAGGCTATGATATTTTTAGCCTCCAGAATAGATACCCCCTACCTAGGGCATATCCCCAGAAGCAATTACTTTTTCACTTAGCTTTGAATCATTAATCTTTGCCTCTTCTGCTTTGCTTTCAAGTAGAGGGCGACTTCCCCTCCATTTGTGCAGCATAACACAAGCATCACAATAGGTTTCTCTTGATCTCTTTGCCTTACTTTTTAAGATGGTATTCCCCTTGTCAAACTGTCCTAGAATTCTACTCCTGGGATGTCTGAGTATGATAAATAAGGTGTTCCCAGTGTTAAAAAAATAACGATGAGACCTGTGATTTCATTATATCTTGTGGGTGCTTTTTTCTTTTAACACATTACTCATACTACCACAGCATAACACTTCAAATGTACTCTTTATGGGACTTGTCACCTTGTTGCATAGATTTATATAGTTTCGTTCTGTTCAGATTCATTTGTATACTGAGTGTCCCATTCAGAGCTTTGCTAATGGTCGATGTGCAATATATTTTGTTTATCGGGGACTGATTTCTTCCCTAATAACTGAATGAAATAATATAGTCTAAGAATAAAATATATGGCAAATAATTGATGGTTGCATCACTGATGTTTCTTTTATTCAGGTACATTGGCTCCGATATTGGCAGGCAAAAACTGATTATGTATTGATGACCCCCAGAAATCTATTACCCCTGAGATTTGTGTGCAGTGAACCGAATTATGTCAATAATGACCTTGATGGCTCTCATATAGCATGTGCCAGAGATTCAAATAACTCACACTCTTTGGAAGTTACCTTTTAATTTACACTAGTTGGACATTTACAAATCAAATCATTCTGTTTTTGTGCCATATTCACATGAGGTCACTTCAAGGTTCTCAACATACCACTGAGAAATATATAATTCTATCAGCCAATAAGAATGCTAATCAGAAATACCCGGTGAATAAGAAATCGTAACAGTTACATAATAATTTCAAGTACAAAGGATTGTGACATTACTATCTCAATCTGAGAACTCTGAAAACAAAAACGGAGTAGTTAGCTGGACTTTTGGTAGTCACATAACTTATTATTGAAGTAAGCATTACATATATGAAATGTTCTCAGTTCTTGCCTTCCTTCCATCCAATGGACAGACAGGGTGACATAAACTGTAGAGAACTTTCCTCCAAAGGTTCATGTCAGGGGAACCCTATTATGATTAGAGAACTATTAATTAGAGCACTTAAACATTTAAACCATTATTGAATATGAATATATATATATATATATATACACACACACACATCTATGGAAATTTTTAGGATAAGAACTACAATTTAAATAAGTAGAGTGAGTACAATTATTTGATTTCTTCCACAGAATTACCCAGTGTACGAAATGGAGAAATGTTTATAGTCAATTAACTGATAGATTTATAAGACTAACTCTGTCAGGCTAATTATTTTCTAAACAATAGCTGCAAACTGCTTCCATACCAACAGTGTGATCCAGAGATGTGTTTGTGTATGTGTGTGTGTATTATATGTATAGATATCCTTAAATCAATGAGGCAGCCTACGATAGTACAGTGATAAAAAATACATAATGTGGATAATGTGGAGACAGAACTAGTTTTAAATCCTGGCTTTGCCATATGCTTGCTGCATGGCTTTAGGCAAATTTCTTAATTTATCTAAGACTCAGTTTTATAGTACCTAAATGGCTTTCACATAGTACTTAATGTAGCTCACAGGATGGCTGTGTGCATGAAATAAATTAATACAGTTAAAGTGCTCAAAACAGTGCCTGGTACATCATTAACATGCAAACAATCATAAGCAGAATTGTTACTACAGAAGCACAACATCATCAACAGTGATGGAGCTAAGTCTGCAAAGTTCACCCAATGCCTCAAAACTCCCTTGTAGGTCACAAATAAGGATTTTAAGACATGAAGAGAAAGATTATATTTCTGCAAGGTAACGTTCAATAGTGTAGAGTTTCAGGTTATCCTCAAATTCATTTAAAATCTCCCAACATTCGTTCTTTTTAGGTATTCAAAAAAATTATCTTAGTTTCATCATAAAAAATGGACATGAGTATTAAGCCTAAATAAAACTATAAATAAAGGGCAAAAAAGGATGGAATGAAGTTATACTACCAGATTTTTAAATGACCTCTAGAGAATTATCTATTGTTATTTCATATTCATTATCCCTTCTCTCGTTCTTCTGATAAAATTACTCATTTTCTTTTGGAAAACTATTGCTAATCCACTCTCCCAAACAGATGGTTTTGATGGGGCCTTTCAATTATAGCATGCCCACCCGCTCTCACCTTGGCCCAAGGGTAATCTTCTAATCCAAACTGAAGCAATATACACCCTTTCTTCCCCATCACATTGGCAAGGATTGTAGAGTTAATACCACATCACGGTGATTAAGATTTAGTGAAGGGACAGTCTTATGCATGGCTCCTACACGATTTAACAACATGTATCAAAACTGTAAATTTTGCATAACATTTGACCTATTATTTCTAATTCTGGGAATTTATTTTGGAAAAATAGTTATGAACATGGAAAAATGTTTAGTCATGAGGCTGTTTACTGCAATGTTCTTTATAATATAACAGAAGTTCAAAATAAATTTCCCATGTTAGGGAAATTTGCCAATTTAATATTCATAACAACACATCATTAATTATATGATTCTCAGAAAATAAGATAATATTTAATACCATGGATACATGTATACTCTACTTTAAGGAAAGTATTGCTTAGGTAAACATCTCCATGCTTTTCAGACCCCACACTATACTCACAGCATTTTGCAAAGACTTCTCCTCTAGTTCAGGAACACTGAAAATACTTACTGGGACTATGGACTGTTTTGATGATTATAAATAAAGGTATTTTTATGTATTGTAAAGTTATCTCTATAAAATCACCCAATATAAAGTTTAGAAATGTGACAAAGTGTTGTATTACTGATGCATAAACTAAGAATTTTGTGTAAGATTACTGAGAAAAGTAGCCCCAGGGATGAAAAAAATATAGGACTTAGTCCCTGGAAGAAGATCCAACATAGGCAATTCACATTTGTTTTAATTAGGGTTCTGCAGAGAAACAGAACCAATAGTATACACCACACACACACACACACACACACACACGTGTGTGTGTGTGTGTGTACATATATATTTATATATATGCATATATGCATATATGCATGAGAGATAATGCAAATATTTTCATGGACTTTTTGAAGGATCTCACCACCCTACACACACACTCCACATATATGAAGAAGAGATTTATTTATAACAGAAATTGGCTCACATGATTATGGACGCCAAGAAGACCCATGATCTGCCATTTGCTATTTGGAGAACTCAGGAAAGCCAGTGGTGTCATTCACTACAACTCCTAAGGCCTGAGAATTGAGGGAGCCAGTGGTGGAAGTTCTGAGTCCCAAGTCCTGAGGACCAGGAACATTGATGTCTGAGGAGAGGAGGAGATGGATGTTCCAGCTCAAATAAGGATAGTGAATTTGCCCGTTTTTTTTTTTTTTTTTTTTATCCTGGCCCTCAACAGATTAAATGGTGCTCACCACCATTAGTGAGTGTGATCTTTACTGTCTACGTATTGAAATACTAATCCCTTCCAGAAACTCACTCAAAGGCACACTCAGAAGTAATGTTTACTAGCTATCTGGGCATCCCTTAGCCCAGTGAAGTTGACACAAAATTAACCATTACAACATTTATGACTATAAAATCCTCATCATAAATCCTCCCAATTCAGCCTTGGAAATGAAGGAAAGATAATGAAAGTTTCATGGATCTGAATAAGGGAGAAAATCCTAGAGAGGTTTAAGGGACCTGAGAGCACAGAAGGTTTAGGGTCTGTGTTGTGCATCCTGGGACTTCCCTAGGGAGGCAGAAAGATGCCAGCAAGGGAGCAATCACTGTTGTATTTTTTACATAATATTTAAAAATTAGTTTAATAAAAGTACAGGCACTATACCAAAATGTTAATGCTTGTCAAGTGCTTAGCACATTTCCTGGTTCAAATAAATACGGGGATGGCAGGTTAGTTCAGTTGGTTAGAGTGAGGTGTTGGCAACACAAAGGTCAAGGGTTCAGATCACATATTGGCCACCCCCCCCCAAAAAAAAACCACAAGAAAAGTAAAAACACAGCAGTTGGTTAGAGTGAGGTGTTGGCAACACAAAGGTCAAGGGTTCAGATCACATATTGGCCATCCCCCCCAAAAAAAACACAAGAAAAGTAAAAACACATTATAGTACTTAATAATGTACAGATAATATCATGTTTTGGAGATTGGTAATGCAGACCATGTGTGCTTTACTTTTGCTTGTCTTTATTTTCTAATTTTCCTGTAATGCATTGCATAGTATTTTTACAACATCCATAATCTTGTCCATCATCTCAGATTCTCACAGCAGGGGAGTCAGGACAAGAGCTCATAGTCACATTCCATAAATTCTGAGAAGTTCAGTAATTTCCACCAGCTCCACAGCTATCAAATCAAACAGCCAGGATAGGTCTGACAGCCTCCGAAACAGCTGCTTTTCCACAGCGAAGGCAACTTGCTGCTCTCCTCACCGCGCTACTGTCAATAGAGGAGTTTCCAGGTCATTGCTGTGGTTTCTGCCTTTAAGGAGCTGGGTTTCATGTTCTATTCAAGGGTGTGCGTGTGTGTGCCTGTGTGTGTGCCATGTGGTTTGCAGGAATCAGTTGGCAAACAGAGAAAGTTATTGATCGGCAGACAGTCAAACTGGGTAATATGGCATCAAACAAACCTCACTCACCATGCCTTGCTTTTCTATTGCTGCAATCCCTGCTTATGCCTTTTTAAGCTGTTTTCAGCATTCTGTTACTTCTTTATGTCATTTTGCTCTAAATTCCAGGGAAGCCATTGTCTTACAAGTTCAATCTTTGATATATTTTTCCTTTGACAAGTCATGATTTGTTTTCTAACACTGTCAAATATTTTCTAGTTTATTTGTTCTATCCATTTTCTCACTTTAAAATAAGCTAGTCTTTCTTCCATCACAATATTGATTTTAAAAAGGACTCTCTGACATTATCTGTTCTGATCGATTCAGACCATTTTGCGTGAGAAAATTTTCCTTCTTTCTTACCACACAAATGTCTTTGTTTTTATTTCCCTTTCCTCTATGTGTCATTTGCAAAGCATTTAATTTTGTTCACAGAGTTCATTTCCAAAGGTGTTGGTTTGCTCTTTAAAAAAGTCAGGTCACTTGACAATTGTGATTTATTTTTTGATGAGTGTTTGCTTCCTCTATGTGTCATTTGCAAAGCATTTAATTTTGTTCACAGAGTTCATTTCCAAAGGTGTCGGTTTGCTCTTTAAAAAAGTCAGGTCACTTGACAATTGTGATTTATTTTTTGAATTGTGATTTATTTTTTGATGAGTGTTTGTTCATTCATTGAACACATTTGTTGCACAAGCCATGATAGAGAGTGCTGAGGCTAATGAAATTAAAAGTAATGAATATTTTTATACAAAACATACATATTAAGTTGTCACCAAGTGCCAGGCAGTACAAAGAGCTTTATGGCTCTTTTAGTAATACAGAAGTCTCTCATTATCCTCAGGAGACACATTTTGAGAACCTCAGAGGGTGCTTGAAACAGCAGATAGTACCAAACTCTATATATCTTATGTTTTTTCCAAACATACACACATATAGTAAAGTTTAATTTATAAATTAGACAGAGTAAGAGATTAATAACAATAACTAATAATAAAATAGAACGATTATAGCAATATGCCAGCATCAGAACTCATGCTTTAGGGCCTATATGAAGTAAAATAAGAGTTACTTGAACACAAGCACTGCAGTACCACAACAGTTGATCCAATAACCCAGACAGCTCCTAAGTGATTAGCGGGCAGGCAGCGTCTACAGCATGCAAACGCTGGATAAAGGTATGATTCAAAGCTTGGGTGGTACAAAGCAGGATAATGTGAGATTCTGTCACACTATGCAGAATGGTGTGAAATTTAAAACTTATGAATTGTTTCTTTCTGGAATTTTCCATTCAATATTTTCAGACCACAGTTGATCTTGGACAACGAAAAATGAGGAAAGCAAAATCATAGATGTGTGGGGGAGTACCATAATAATAAACATTTATTGAAAGTGTAGGTCCCAGGGAATTTCTACATAATTTATCCAAAGAACATATATCATCTTGTGAAACACATGGTGATGTGGGTGCTGTAATTATCTCCATTGTCAGGTGAAGTGGAAGTTAATGTATTGCATGTATTATAATTTAAAATTCATTTGAAAAGAAGAGAAAGTAAAACATCCTGTGTTGAAAGACAACAATCTGATATTTGCATTAATAGTAATAGTCTATTAAAGACCAGTTTCATTTTAAGCATCACCTCTAATAAGTCTTTTCCACAAATCAGACACAGTAAGAGATAATTCTGTACAGTTGCTATTTCCTTGATTTTGCCAATTCTCTGTATTAGGTTTCGGGTTTCTTCTGATGGTAAGAAATATATTTTACTTGAACTGAAAGTTTAAAATAGATTTTCCATCCATATCTAGGAACATGAGTGTCTTGAGATTTCTAGAGTAACACCATTATGAGTTCTTGCAGCAAGAGCAGCTCTGGACATCTCCCTCTGATTACTCTGTACCTAACACATATTTTGTTTTGTTTTGTTTTGATTTTCCACTTGCAACTTTGAAGAAAACTGAGTAACAGAGCTACAGTGATTAGTGATTGTCATTAGAATTTACTATAATATTGCTATTATTAAATCTTAAATTGCCTAGATTTTGTGAAAGATTTTTTATTGTTATAGAGTTTGAAGTATTAGAAATATCTCAAATCACATTTCTCTTGCCTCTTGTAAGGTTAAAAGAAATCCTCTAATAATATAAAATATAAAAATCTCCTTGGGTGGTGCACACATAAATATGTACAACAGGGAAGTTTATGATTTAAATATGACTAGAGTAAGCTCTAAAATTATGATATTATCAAATCAGATGCAGTCATTTCCAGAAGTTCCTACTGGGCTATTTATGCTATTTATCTTTCAGAGAGAATTAGCCCTCTAGTATCCCAGTAAAACAAACATTATCTTTTTTTTTTTTTTTTTTTTCCTGTAAATTCCATTTTGGGGTTAATAGCATCCTAAGTTAGTTGACAATTTTATATGAAATATCTTCTAGGATCTTTGAACTCTTAATTTAGACATGATTATTATGATATTACCTGTGGTAATACTAACTGAGGAAGGAAATGTTAAATTCACCACCAGATATGATTTAGCAGGAGCTAGCAGTCTCTTCCTAAAGTAAGACCTTCTCTCATTTCAGAGAAGCTGTTGGATACAGAGTCTCAGAAGAAGTGCCCAGTATATCCCATAAGATTTATAAGTTAATGGTTTACAAGGTTACTATATTCACATATTGCTTCTCCAAATAAATTAATTAAGAAATAATTAAAGCAATCCAGCTGCAAAAATAATCCCAAGTGTGTAGATCTTTGTTTTTCTGTAAGAATTTTGCAATATTTATTTTGGTCTTTGCTTTTGTCAGTTTCTCTCATAAGAATTTCCTTCATGGTAAAGAATGTCTTTCTTATTTCTAACCTACATTTCTCTTATTTCAAGTACATTTCTTCTATTATTTTTGTCAACTTAAAAAGTATGGGAGGCAATTTCTAAGGAGGTTGGGTAAGATGGCAGACTAGAGGTGCTCAGGGTGTATTCTTCCCACAGAAAAGGACCAGAACAAGTAACTGACAGCTGAATATTCATGGGCTCATCAGAGGGAGAGTGTAGGAGAGCAGTAGGAGACTGATGAGATCCCTTTGGAGCACAAAAGCCTAGGATGACAGCATGCAGAGGAGAGAGAGGCACAGAACCTTAGCTGCCACATCCCTGACACTGGGATCTGCGCAGGAAGAATTTTCCCTTGCAGCAAAAAGGTAGATAGAGGAACCACGCCAACTCTCATCCTTCCCCCAGGGGCCTGTAGATCCTTTGTCAGGACAAGTCTAGAGCCAAGAGTGGGGAACATCCTAGAACACATTCATTGCATTGCTCTAGAACACTAGCACAAAATGCACACTCCCCCCCACCCCTCACTCTCATGATCAAGCCAGTGCAGGACAGTGCCACGTTGAAACCAGAGCCCTTACATGAGCATACCCTATCCTTGGGCTAGTAGCCAGGTACTTCCCCAGGCTTAAATCTCTACTATTGTCCCAGTGCACCCACATGAGAGACTTCAATGCCCTGATCCAAGCAGCTTGAAGCCTGCGCTCACAGTGGCTGTGACTCTAGTTCTGCAGTCTGGGAAGTCACCCCTAGTCTTGCTGAACTGATACACCCCCATGTCCCCAGCCAGAAATCAGACAGGCAGACCATCCTCAGGTGGACCAGCCTCACCAGCTGACTGAGTCTTGTACTCCTGAGCTCCTGACGTGGAAAAAAGCTCATGGGTCTCTACCCTAACAAATACATCCTTGGACCTGCAGAAATAAACTCCATTGCCCCTCCTGGAGAAGTGGCCAGACAATTCTGTCCTTAACGGTCCCACTTATCTGCCTTGTCAACAGTCCAGGAAGTGGCTACATCAGTACCATCACTGAAGGACTGCCTAGTGGCCCCACCTACCACCCAGAGGCAGCTGGACAGGCCCCCTCACTTTGGATCTGCCTAGTGGCCCTATCCACTTCCTGAGAAGCAGCTCAGTAGCTCTATCCTTTTCAGTCCAGCTCCTAAACTGCAGAGGGAAGCATGACCTTGCATCAAGCCCCAGGAACTGGCATAGCAGAAGAGCCACTGGCAAACCTGAACTCAGCTAGCCAAGCCAAAGCACATGCATGCCCCTGGCCCAGAGAAAGAGCTCAGCTGTCATGCCCCTGGAAGACCCACCTCCAACGCTTTGAGCCATTACATGCACGTGCATCTGAGTGAGAAACAACTTGGCTGATGTGCTCCTGATGGGCCCACCCCTGCTCAGAGAAGCAGCATGGTAACTGTGCCCTGGCAAACCAGTTCCCGAGTCCCTGATACACCATATGCACCACCCCTAGCCTGGGAATCAATCAAGCAACCCCCTCACTAGTGAGACAGCTCCTGAGACAACTGGCCAACAGGGCACATGCACATACCCAAGCCTGTGAAACAAACCAGGGAAACCTTCCCTTGGCAAAACTGTACCACTGCCACCACAAACCTCCAAAACATAGTTATAGCTGAAGAAACTATACAGAGTCTACACTACTGTATCCATCTGGAACAAAGCCATTGCACTCTACCCAACTGACAACCTAGGATTCATTTTCAGGTGAAAGTCTTTTCTCATGCAAGACACTCTATGAAACTCAGAAAGGTTATTGTTCCACCACATGAATTGATATCAACACAGAGAAATAAGAAACAAGAAAAAACAAGGTAGCATGACATCAGCAACTACCAAAATAATAATCCAGTAACTGATCTCAAAGAATTGGAAATTGCCAGTTTCCTGGGAACAGAATTCAAATTAACTATCTTAAGGAAACTCGCTGTGATACAAGAGAATACAGACAAAGAGTTCAACAAAATCAGAAAAAAACAATTCATGATCTGAATGAGAAATTCAACAAAGATATAGATAACATTAAAAAAATCAAGCAGAAATCTTTGAATTGAAGAGTTCATTAAATGAAATAAAAACTATATTTGAGAGT
>NW_007737824.1:26710-27998 GCF_000696425.1 Galeopterus variegatus | reverse complement strand
ATGACAAAGGGATCAATAAAACAAGAGGATATAACAATTATAAATATGTATGCACCCCATGGGGGAGCACCCAGATATAAAAAGCAAATATTATCACATTTAAAGGGAGAGAGAAGCACCAATACAGTAATAGTTGGGGACTTTGACACTCCACTGTCAGCATCAGAAAGATCATTGAGAGAGAATATCAACAAGAAAACATCAGATTTAAATGGCACCATAGACCAGGTGGACCTAACAAANCATTCCATAAGAAGAAGAAAACAAACAAACAAACCAAAAAATGAAAACCTGTTTAAAGAAATAATAGCTGAAAACTTCCCTAGTCTCGAGAAGGATGCAAACATCCAAATCCAGTAAGCTCAAAGGTCCCCAAATAGATTCAACCCAAATAAGACATCTCCAAGACACGTTGTAGTCAAATTATCCAAAGTTAATGACAAAGAGAGAATTCTAAAAACAAGCACAAGAAAAATGTCATGTCACTTTCAATGGAATCCCCATTAGACTAACAGCAGACTTCTCAGCAGAAACCCTACAGGCCAGAAGAGAAGGGGATGACATATTAAAAGTGCTGAAAGAAAAAAAAAAATTGTCAGCCAAGGATACTATACCCAGCAAAGATTCCCTTCAGAAATGAAAGAGAAATAATGTTTTTCTCAGATTAGCAAATATTAAGAGAACTCATTACCAACAGACCAGCCTTACAAGAAATGCTTAGGGAAGTCCTACACCTAGAAGAGAAAGAACAATAACAACCATCATGAAGATACCTGGAAATATAGAACTTACTGGTAAAGTAGATACACAAATTAGAAAGAGAAAGGAATCAAAAGTTATGAACACAGAAAACCATCAAGACACAAGAATATACATTAAGAGAGGAAGAAAGTAACAAAGGACACACAAAAAAATCTGAAAACACCAACAAAATGACAGGAATAAGACTTCATATAGCTATAATAACCAAGAATATAAACGGATTAAATGCTTCAATTAAAAGACATAGACTGGCTGAAAAGACAGAAAAACAAAATCCATCCATATGCTGCCCGTAAGAAACACACCTTAGTATAAAAGCACACACAGACTGAAAGTGAAGCATTGGAAAAAAAAGATATTCCATGAAAATGAAAAATAAAACCATCAGGAGTATTTATGTTTATATCAGATAAAACAGACTTTAAATTAAAATCTATACTAAGAGACAAAGAAGGGCACTATACAATGACAAAGGGATCAATAAAACAAGAGGATATAACAATTATAAATATGTATGCACCCCATG
>NW_007737824.1:24735-26579 GCF_000696425.1 Galeopterus variegatus | reverse complement strand
TTTACTAGAGTTGCTCACATAACTCAAGAAAATGGTTTACTTACTACGTTACTGGTTTATTACAAAGGATGTATTAAAGGATACAAATGCAAAGCCTAGTTAAGAGATATATCGGGTGAGGTCCAGGAAGATCCTGAGCACAGGAGCTTCTGTGTCCATGGAGTTTCGGGGTGTACCACCCTTTCAGCACATGGATGCATTCTTGTTTACCAGCCCGGAAGCTCTTTGAACCCTGTGCTTTTGGGTTTTTATGGAGGCTTCATTATGTGGGTATAATTGAATAAACAACTGTCCATTGGTGAACAACTCAATGTTTTGCTCCCTTTCCCTCCATAGAGGTGAGGAAGGGGTGAAGTTCCAGCCTTCTAATCACATGGTTGGTTCCCTCAGTAATCAGCTTCCCATCTTGAGGTTATGTAGGGGCTTTTCACAAATCACCACATTGACATAAACTCAAGTGTGGTTAAAAGTCGTTTATTAGGAATAAAAAAANGAAGAAACAGAAAATCTAAATACACCAATAATAAGTAACAAAATTGAATCAGTAATAAAATTTCTCCCAACAAAGAAATGGCCAGGAACGCATTGCTTTCCAGCGGAATTCTACCAAACATTTAAAGAAGAACTAATACCAATACTTTTTAAACTATTTAAAAAAACTGAAGTGTATGTAATTCTTCCAAACTTGTACTATGAGGCCAGCATTACCCTGATATCAAGACCAAGCAAGGACACAACCAAAAGAGAGAAAACTACAGGCAAATATGCCTAATGAACACAAATNATCCCATGCTCATGGATTAGAAGAATCGATACTGTGAAAAGGACCATACCACCCAAAGCAATGGGCAGCATGAATATAATCCCCTTCAGACTACCAGTGACATACTTCACAGAAATAGAAAAAAAAAATTCAAATTTATGAGGAACATCAACAGACCCTGAAGAGCCAAAGCAACCTTGAGCAAAAAGAACCAATCAGCCCTTGGGGTCTCACTTTGCACTGGACATCTTGAAAAGATCATCAATCTTCATAACAAAAGTGTTGTTTGCTTGCCTTTATTTTTTGTCTCTCTGCATTCTTCTCCCCTTCCCTGCTAAATGAGTTGCTCATGAGTGGTACTAATACAATGGAATATCACAAAATATTGGTGTATCACTGCTGACCTCTTTTAGTAGTCATGTTAGTATTCTAGGGCTACTAGAACAAAGTACCACACACTGAGTGGCGTTAACATCAGAAATTTATTGTCTTACATTCCTGTAGTCTAGAAGTCTGATATCAAGTTGCAAGTAGGGCCATGCTCCCTCTGAAGGCATTAGAGAAAGACCTGTCCCCTGTCTCTCTTTTATCTTTAGGTGCTTCCTTGGCTTGTAACAGTGCAGCTCTACTTTTCATATGGTGTTTTTCCTGTGTGTGTGCCTCTGTCCAAATTTCCGCTTTATATAAGGACACCACTCATATTGAATTAGGGGCTGTATAAAGAATAACAACCTTTTTTATTTCTACACATTTCCTTGACAAAATGTGTGTGGGTTTTCCCACACCAAATAATTCTCTAATTCTCTGTGGACACCAAATGGGTGTGCTACAATTTAACTCAATTCAGATACTATCTACGTGTAAATAGAATCATATCCCATATGATAGGTCTCAGTCCCAGAAGACTGATCTCCTCTTCAGACACTAATCACAAATAGTAGGTCCCTAGGTTACCTACAACTTCTGTCTGGCTTGGCTACAAATAGGAGGTTATCATAATCCCCTTTTCAGGTACAATATTTTACTAGAGTTGCTCACATAACTCAAGAAAATGGTTTACTTACTACGTTACTGGTTTATT
>NW_007737824.1:22167-23881 GCF_000696425.1 Galeopterus variegatus | reverse complement strand
AAAAAAAGACACTCCTTTTACTTTCCTATCTCCAAAACTGCTCCAGAGCACTGTCAGGAAACAAGAACAAAATACCATATATAATTATAACAAAAGATAGTCTCAAAGCTGTAATCACTTAGGAAATTATGAAGGATTTAGTTTCTGTGAGTCAGGAACCACAGGCAAAGACCAAAATATATATACTTTTATTATATCACAATATCACAAGAGCCTTCCCTACTCCATTATGCCACATTAACTAATTATATCTCTAATGAACTCATTTTCAAATAAAGTCACATTCTGAAGTACTGAAGTTTAGACTTTGACATGAATTTTTGGAAACACAATTTGTAGTGCATTGAATGACTCCCCAAAGACATTGAAGCTTAATCCCCACTGAAACTGTTGAGGGTGGGAAATCCTATTATAGTAATTGAAAGGTGAGGCCTTGAAGAGGTGATCAGATTGTAAGGACCATGTCCCAGTTCATGCGTGTGTTTCTGAGGGCTTTAAAGGGGAGCACATGAGAGCCTGTCTCTCTCTCTGAACCACCAATTCTGCTATATGAGACTCCTGGGTCACTGTCACCACCAAGGCATTCACCAGATGGGTTCCCTGGACTTTGGACTTCCCAGCCTCTGAAACTGTAAGCAATAAATTTCCTTCTTATTAAGTACCAAGTTCCAAGTATTTTCTTATAAGCAAAAGAAATGGATTAATACACAATTCAACACATAACAGTAGTGTATTAATAAAAATTTTCTTTCGCACTATTACTTTAGATGCTCCATACACTAATTAAATACTACTTGTATTTCTATGTTCATTGTAAGTGACTGTAATTGTGATTCCTTTTTTTATACATGACTAGGAAAAGAAGTATTAGATTTTGGTCAAATTTTGGGAAGAATAAAACAGAGATGAGGGATGCCATCAATGTGCCTCCAGGAAGAATTAGTTATATCAAGCACATTGTATATATGGTGAGTCAATTTCTTCTATTGTCTTAAGTTCCCAGTGAAGAGTGAATTCAATGCTTTAGAATGATCCAATAGCTTTCTTAAGCNAAAGAAAGAAAGAAAGAAAGAAAGAAAGAAAGAAAGAAAGAAAGAAAGAAAGAAAGAACATATATTATGGAGAAGCTATTATGGACAAGGTTATCATAAAAAAGTGAAAAGCAGAAGTCAACATTAAGCCCTAGTTTGGTACTATTTCTTTCCATCGGGATGGTGATTTGTTGTGATAGAGACAGACCCTCATTCTTCATGTATAGATTAACCTTCTCTATTTACACAATATCACCAATAATTGTGAGTTTACAGAATGCATGATTCATTGGCATACAATTATACTGAATACCAAGGCACTCATTTAACGGCAAAGAAAGTGGAGCAAAATGTTCATGTTCATAGAAATAACTTGTCTTTCCTTCTTTTAAATTTTATTTTATATTTTAAAATTTTATTTTACTTCTTAATATACATCGTAGTTGATTTTCATGCCCCTTTACCCATTCATCTCCATCCTATCCCCACCCGCCCAGATCATATCCATTCACTTGACTTATAAAGTTCAAGGAATTTTTGTGATTTTTGTGTTTTCTTCCCCACCCCCTTTATTTGTTTGTGTTTTATTTATTTATTTATTTATTTATTTATTTTTAGATCTAATAAATAAGTGAGAACATCTGGTATTTCTCTTTCTGTGCCTGACTTGTTTCACTTAATAT
>NW_007737824.1:0-21330 GCF_000696425.1 Galeopterus variegatus | reverse complement strand
ACCCGCCCAGATCATATCCATTCACTTGACTTATAAAGTTCAAGGAATTTTTGTGATTTTTGTGTTTTCTTCCCCACCCCCTTTATTTGTTTGTGTTTTATTTATTTATTTATTTATTTATTTATTTTTAGATCTAATAAATAAGTGAGAACATCTGGTATTTCTCTTTCTGTGCCTGACTTGTTTCACTTAATATAATTTTCTCTGAGTCCATCCATGTTGCTGCAAATGGTAGTATTTCATTCTTTTTTATAACAGAGTAGTATTCCATTGTGTAGATTGTACCACAGTTTCTTTATCCACTCATCTGATGGTGGACATTTGGGCTGGTTTCAACTCTTAGCTATTCTAAAGAGTGCTTAAATAAATATTGGAGTACAGGTGTTTCATCAGCATGATGATTTCCATTCCTCTAGGTATATTCCCAACAGTGGAATAGCTGGGTCATATGATAGATCTATATGTAATTGTTTGAGGAACCTCTATACCATTTTCTGTAAAGGCTGCACCATTTTGCCGTCCCGCCAACAGTGTATGAGAGTTCCTTTTTCTCCACAACCTTTCCAGCACTTATCATTCTCAGTCTTTTGCATATTAGCCGTCCTGACTGGAGTGAGATGGTATCTCAAAGCAGTCTTGATTTGCATTTCCCGGATACTGAGTGAAGTTGAGCATTTTTTCATGTACCTGTTGGCCATTCATATATCTTCCTGTGAGAAATGCCTATTCAGCTCCTTTGCCCATTTTTTAATTGGTATTTTTTTTTCTGTAAACTTGTTTGTGTTCCTTGTGTATTCTGGATATTAAATCCTTTGTCAGATATATATTTTGCAAATATATTCTCCCACTCTGTTGGCTGTCTATTAACTCTGTTGATTGTTTCTTTGGCTGTACAGAAGCTTTTTAGTTTGATAGAATCCCATTTGTTCATTTTTCCTTTAGTTGCTGTGCTTGTGGGGTCCTATTCATGAAGGCTGTACCCACACCTACTTCTTAGAGTGTTTCCCCTATGTTTTCTTTAAGGAGTTTTATTGTTGCAGGTTATATATTTAATTCTTTAATGCATTTTTAGTTGATTTTGGTATATGGTGAGAGGTACGGGCCTAGTTTCATTCTCCTACATATGAGTATCTAGTTTCCCAGCACCATTTATTGAAAAGGCAGTCTCTTCCCCAGTATGTGGACTTGCTGCCTTTGTCAAAGATCAGATGGCTGTAGGCATTTGAGTTAATTTCTGGGTTCTCTATTCTATTCCATTGATCCATGTGTCTGTTTTTATGCCAGTACCATGCTGTTTTGGTTATAATAGCTTTGTAATATAGTTTGAGTAGTATGGACATTTTCACAATGTTAATTCTTCCAATCTACAAGCATGGAATATCTCTCCATCTTCTCATGTCCTCTCATTTCTTTCAACAGTGGTTTGTAGTTCTCATTGTAAAGATTTTTCACATCCTTGGTTAGCTTTATTCCTAAGAATTTTATTTATTTATTTATTTTTGGTGACTATTATAAGTGTGCTAGCTTTCCTGATTTCTTTTTCTGCATGTTCACTGTTGGAGTATAGAAATGCTACTGATTTTTGTTTGCCTATTTTGTATCCTGCAATTTTGCTGAAATCATTTATCAACTCTTAAGAGTTTTTTAGAGGCTTTAGGCTGTTCAATACATAGTATCATATCATCTGCAAACAGGGACAGTTTGACTTCATCTTTTCCAGTCTGGATGCCCTTTATTTCCTTCTCTTCTTTGATTGCTCTGGCTAGTACTTCCAACACTATGTTGAATAGGAGTGGTGAGAGTGGGCATCCTTGTCTAGTTCCTGTCCTTAAAGGAAAAGCTTCCAGCTTTTCCCCATTCAAGATGATATTGGCAGTGGGTTTATCACATATGGCTTTATTATGTTGAGATATTTTCCATCTATGCCTAACTTGTAGAGAGTCTTTATCATGAAAGAATGTTGAAGTTTGTCAAATGCTTTTTCAGCGTCTATAGAGATAATTATATGGTCGTTTTCTTTGCTTTTATTGATGTGGTGTATCACATTTATTGACTTGCATATGTTGAACCAACCTTGCATCCCTGGGATGAATCCCACTTGATCATGATGTATAATTTTGTGTATGTGTTGCTGTATTCTGTTAGCTAGTATTTTATTGAGGATGTTTGCATCTTTATTCATCAAAGATACTGGCCTATAGTTTTCTATTTTTGATGCATCTTTGTCTGGTTTTGGTATCAGGGTGATGCTCACCTCATAGAATGAGTTTGGGAGAATGGCCTCTGTTTCAAAATTTTTGAACAGTTTGTAGAGAATTGGTATCAGTTCCTCTTCAAAGGTTTGGTAGAACTCTGCCATGAACCTGTCTAGTCCTGGGCTTTTCTTTGTTGGGAGCCTTCTGATAACAGATTCAATCTCTTTTATTGTTGTTGGTCTATTGAGATTTTCTATATCTTCTTGCCTCAGTTTTGGTAGTTATGTGTCCAGAAATTTATCTATTTCCTCCAGATTTTCAAATTTGTTGGCATATAGTTGTTTATAGTAGTCTGTAATGATTCCTTTTATTTTTGAATTGTCAGTTGTAATATCACCTTTTTCATTTCCAAGTTTTGTTATTTGGGTCTTCTCTCTTCTTTTCTTAGTTAACCTTGCTAAAGGTTTGTCAATTTTATTTATCTTTTCAAAAAACCAACTTTTCGTTTCATTGATCTTTTATATTGTTTTTCAGGTTTCTATTTCATTTAGTTCTGTTCTGATCTTAATTATTTCTTTCCATCTACTAACTTTTGGTTTGGAATGTTCTTGTTTTTCTAGATCTTTAAGGTGAATTTTTAGGTTGTTTATTTGCCATCTTTCCATTCTTCTGAAGTAAGCATTTAATGCAAAAAAAATTCCCCCCTTAATACTGCTTTTGCAGTTTCCCACAGGTTTTGGTATGATGTAACATTATTTTCATTAGTTTCAAGAAATTTTTTGATTTCCCTTTAATTTCTTCTTGGACCCACATGCCATTTAATAGAAAGTTGTTTAATTTCCATGTGTTTGTATTGTTTCCAGAGTTTCACTTATTATTGATTTCTAATTTTAATCCATTGTGATCTGAAAAAATACATGGAATAATTCCAATTTTTTGAATTTGTTGAGAGTTCATTTGTGACCTAACATGTTGTCTATCCTGGAGAATGTTCCATGTGCTGATGAGAAGAATCAATATTCTGAGGTTGTTGGATGGAATGTTCTGTAGATATCTGCCAAGTCCAATTGGTCTAAATTGTTGTTTAGATCTTGTGTTTCTCTATTGATTTTTTGCCTTGATGATCTGTTCAATAATGAGAGTGATGTGCTCAGGTCCCCCACTATTATGGTGTTAGTATTATCTCATTCTTTAGGTCTAATAGCATTTGCTTTATAAATCTGGCTGCTCCAACATTGGGTGCATATATATTTATGATGGTTATATTTTCTTGATGGATAGATACTTTTATCATTATATAGTGGCCTTCTTTGTCTCTTTTTATGGTTTTTGCTTTAAAGTCTATTTTATCTGATAGAAGAATAGCTACTCCAGCTCATTTTTCATTTTTGTTTGTATGATATATCTTTTTCCATCTGCTCACTCTTAGTCTATGTGTGTCTTTACAGGTCTGGTGAGTCTCTTGAAGGCAGCATATTGTTGGGTCCATCTTTTTAATACAGTCATTCAGTCTGTATCTTTCGTGTGGGGAATTTAATCCATTTACACTTAGAGTTATTCTCAAAAGGTGTTGATTTACTCCTAGCATTTTATTGATTTTTGTTTAGATGTCTTAAGAACCTTTTGTTCCTTTCTTCCTAAGTTTTTGTTTGTCTTCTGTATTTGTTGGTTACTCTTGTGATGATAGATAAACTATTTTTTTTTCTCTTTTGCTAGCATTTTTGTTTTGCTGGTAAGTATTTTTCTTTCTTGAGTATTCATGGCAGTGATGGTTGTTTTTGTGGTATCAAACCCAGTACTTCCTTGAGAAGTTCTTGTAAGGCTGGTCATGTGGTAGTGAACTCCTGCAGTTTTTTTTGTCTGAGAAATGTACTATTTATTCTTCATTTCTGAAGGTTAGCCTTGCTGGGTAAAGTATTCTTGGCTGGCAATTTTTGTCCTTTAGTGTTTTGAATATATCATCTCATTATTTTCTGGCCTTTAGGGTTTCTGAGGAAAAGTCTGATGTTATTCTGATTGGTGCTCCCTTGTAGGTGACTTGCTGCTTCTCTCTTGCAGCTTTTAAGATTATCTCTTTGTCTCTGAGTTTTGCCAGTTTGATTATCACATGTCTTGGAGAGGACCTTTTTTGGTTGAATGTGTTCGGGGATCTTTGGGTTTTCTGATTCTGAAGATCTGTGACTTTCCCTATTCCTGGGAAGTTTTCTGCTATTATTCATTGAATATGTTTTCAATGTCGTTTCCTTTTTCCTCCCCTTCTGGAATACTCATGATCCAGATATTTGAGTGCTTAAGGTTGTCTGTTATCACTCTTAGATTTTCTTCAAGTTTTATTATTTTTTTCTTTTTTCTGCTCTCCCTGTGTTGATTCAAACAGCTTGTCTTCAAGGTCAGAAATTCTCTCTTCTGCTTGTTCTAGTCTGTTGGCTAAACTCTCTGTTGTGTTTTTTATTTCACTGACTAAATCCTTCAGCTCCACAAGCTCTGCTACATTCTTTTTTAAGGCATTGATTTCTTTGTACATTTTTTCTTTCAGATCCTGTATATTTTTTCTCATTTCATTCTGCTGTCTAACTGAGTGTTCTTGTATTTTATTTAGTTTCCTTAGAATTTTTATTCCAAATTCCTTGTCAGTCATTTCAAAGACTTCCTGTTCTATAGGATCTAGTACTTGAGAGTTATTATTCTCCTTTGGTGGTGCTGTACTTTCTTGATTTTTCATATTTCTGTTACCTTTCTTTGGTGTTTTGTCATTGTGGCAGGGTGTATCACAGTCCACTCATTTCATCATGATGTCTGGCTTGGATCCTGAAGAGACTGCTGATTCTGGGAAGCAGGAACTAGCCTGGTCTGGGGGTCCCATGGCACCTGCCTTTTTTGGGACAGGTGGCTCATGGCGTAGGGGCCCAGAGGCTCTTAAGTCTCTGCTGGCAGCAGGGACCTGCCTGGGCTGGAGGTCCCACCCCACCTACATTCTTCAGCATGGCTGGCTTTGGGCATGGTGGCCCTGAGACTCTTAAGTCTCTCACAGTGGCAGGGACTGGCCTGAGCTGGTGGTCCCATGCTGCCTGCCTTTTACTGCATGGCTGGCTCGGGGCATGGGGGCCTAGAAGCTCTAAAATCTCTCTAAGCGGTGAAGAGAAACCTGGACTGGGGTTCCATGGCGCATGGTTCCTGCCTGTTCTGGCGCATCTCAGGTCTTCTGTCATTGCTCCTTAATAGTTGCAAATTGGTCACTCTGTGGAAATGAGTGACACACTAAGCGGTGAAGAGAAACCTGGACTGGGGTTCCATGGCGCATGGTTCCTGCCTGTTCTGGCACATCTCAGGTCTTCTGTCATTGCTCCTTAATAGTTGCAAATTGGTCACACTGTGGAAATGAGTGACACCAGAAACTGACTACTCTGCCATCTTGACTGGAACCCTGGTCTTTTCCTATACCTCATTATCCAGAAAGGGCTAGCTTTATAGAATAATAGAATGGTCTTTTAAAGATGGAATGCCACCTTGGAGGCAGCACTCTATGAGGTTGGGGTGCCACAGGATGAGCTATAGGTCTTCAATAAGTGGTCAAAATATAGTAACATGCATACCTGAATGTTTAGTCCAGGAACCAACAGACGCAGGAAGCATTGGTCCCCTAACCACTACACATACAACTCACTTAAGGAATATTTTCTTCCTATCCCCCCAAAATTGACCTACATTGGTTAGAAAAACTAGTCTGAAAATAGGAATGCCTCTACTCGCAGAACAGTTATGTTAAATTACAAGTTAAGACTCTTTCCCAGACATTACTGGATTCTTCAAGCAGAGATGTAGGGCTTGGATGATTAATTTGTGTACCTATAGGAATTTGTGTTGCTACCACACAAAGAAAGCAAAGAACACTGTGTGTGCGTGCGTGCGTGCGTGTGTGTGTGTGTAGAATCCTAGGGAAACACTGGGTTTCCCATTAGTTTAGGACAGTGGAAAATTACAGCAAAATAGGTTTCCAGGACCAGGGACCTAGACTCCTCATTAATGAAAGCATGTGTCACCACCATGTAAAGTATCCATGTCCAGCAGAGACACTGACAGAGACTCAGAGGAAGACATGGTATAAATGGTTGGAGAAGAAATTCCAATTATCAATTTAAGCCCTGGCGACAGTTATAGAACAGATAAAGAACTAGAAAATGTTAGAGATATATTTTAAGTTAGGTTTTATGTTTAAATCCTTTTCCCCTATTAAATTACTTCAAAGATAATAAAGATAAAAGAGTTTTTCAGCTTTTAGTTGGAAGGATGAAGAAAATTGACACTGTGTGTAATGATGCAGTGACTGATGAGATTTTGAGTACCCTCATCTCAGTGGAAGAGTGGATGCTGAAGGACAAAGAGAGGACTGTTCTGGAGATTCTACGATTTCCATTCCAAACCCAATCTTTCCCATCTGGCTCTGGTCCTGGAAGGCCCATCTATATGAACAGCATCCTTCTCAGTTCAGACAATGGAAGATAACAGCATGATCTCAAGAGAAGCTAGGTGCACGGATGGGACCTACACTCCCCTGGTTGCTCCCTGCTGGGTAGCTGAAAGTTGATCTTTTTGTTCTCTTTGTATTTTGTTATATAATAATCTGTCTGGGAAAAAGAGTTTGTGCACTTGTGTTATGTTTACATGCTGGACGGCATATTTTTTCCCCATTCATATTTGAAAGTCCTCACTACATAATACTGTAAGTACTTATAAGACATAAGGGAGTAAGTTTTAGAATAAATACTATTGATAAAAATTTACTAGACATGAACAGATAGAATTTGCTATGCTAGAATGGTTTTTAATATGCAGAAATCATAGAAATCAGTCAAGAGTTCCTGGGTTCAAATCATCAGGTTGCCTCTTTTTAGCAGAAGAAACCAGAGTCTGCTTTTGGCAAATAGTGTTGAAAATAATGTTCTCACATTGCTGCAGGAAGGAAATCTATGTTCAGTACATGCATTTTATTTCAAGCCCAGCCAGATATTTTCTTATGGTTATGAAGGACTTGAATAAACACAGTAGCCCTTACCCTTCTCTTCACTAAGCTAACTCAAGGCTCTCATAGTGCTTATATGATTCATGTGGGTCTAGTGAAAAGTCAATATTGTATTAAATAGAGGTTAGCCTATTTTTGTTTTCATATGCATTACTTAGACAAATAAGCTTGTGTTTTTAGTATGCTGGGAAAGCATGGAATTCTTGACATTATATATAGGCTTATATTTTTCTGGGTTATACTCCGTACTCAAGTTTAACTTCTAAGAATGAACTATTGACATTCCTCAAGAGCAAACATCTCTGTCGTCTCAGTGTCTGTTATAATGCCTGGAAAAGACTAGGAGCTCTATAAATGCTAAGTGGATTTTTTTGTTTTTGATAGTGAATGCATGCCCACATTTCAGAATTCATATTTCTTTATTATAGAGCAAATTATAAATTTTGCCCTAAGATATATACAGAAGCAAGAAACAAGGCTAGGCAGACTGCTAAGAATGGAAGTTCTGCCTCACTGCATAAGCTTTCAGAATTGGAATATAAGTGGGAGTGTCCAGAATGTTGTTGCAAATTTTAAATCTCAAAATAAAGAAGAGCTACGTTTGGATCTCCTCCCCTGTGTTGGTATATATCTATGGGTTCTGCTCTTGAAGGCAGACAACTGATACTCTGATTGCTTTCCAAATTGAAAACCTCACCTGCTGTTTGCAAACGTGTTCTCTTCTCTTTTTCCCTGTTATTGAACAAACAAGCATTGATTTCTCTCTCTTTTTTTTTTAAAGTAACAACATCCCACAGATATTAGATACAGCCCTGCCTGCTTAGTGAGGATTTAACTGAGAGTCATATCAAAAAGGAAAAGTAAAGCTGTGTGATTCCTGCACAGTCTGTTGGTAGATTCCTGTTATGAAAATAATGAATCTGATGTGACAGATGGAACAGGTGTAACTCACTAATTATTAATACATAGCTTCCTAGGAAGAAAAGTGTGTTGGAAGATATTCATGACAGTATTTCAACTGAAAGCAACTGGGCAAACAGACATATCAAAGGTGGCTGATAATACTCTTGCTTAATAAGCAGAACTGAATTCTTCTTTTGGATGAAAATCAGCACTTTCATAAGAAACAAGTTAAAGAAAGGGTAAAGAAAGTTTATATCACTGTCAAAAACAACACAGCAGATCTGCTTAAGGTGCTAAACAGAGTGAGCCACATATTGAATGATCTATTACTAATGTCTATTTAAAATATGTATTTCACTTGGATGTTTGTGAGTGTGATATGATGATTATTTATTTTGAAACACCTTTTACATATGATCTTGGAAGTGAGTAAAAGGAGCGAGAGAAAGACAGAGGAGAGAGAGAGATTGATTCTGATTCATAATGACAACTCTATGATACATTGAATCAATGACTTATTGATTGATTTACACGTGCTCTTCCTTCAATGTTATGTGTCGTAGTCTTTCTGTCCCAGGAACTCTGATAAGTTTACAGGTATACAGATAGGAATACATCATAACAGGGTTATATTCATTCATGACTAATATCAAATTACAAATACACACTCATATACATGTCTCCATTGTTAAAAAAAATTATACTATACAAAATGAGCAGACAGAAATTCATTTCATTGCAATACTATTACCAGCAACATGGGAGAAAGCAAGGAGCAAGTCTGGACACCCAGCTCTGTAGGGAGCTCAAAGGCCATCTGTGTTTGCTAATCGGCCTTACTCAAATGAAAAGTAAACTTTCTCTGTATCTTCATGACTCTATAAAGCTAGACTCTTATTTTCCAACAGAAAGTAGGAGATGGGGCACTGTAACATTTCAAAGAGGTGGTTCTGGAGTTTTTGAGGAAGACATTCCTGGATTGTAAAACTGGCACGATCTACATCTCAAAGAGGCAGAGAAAGGATTTATAATTCAAAGTTTTCTAAAGCAAATCCTCTTTAAAAAGTGAGGTCAGAGGCTTTGAATAAGGAAGAAGCCTATCTAAAATTTAGTCATGCTAAGGGAAATGCTAAGACAGTTTTGGTCACCATATAGCCCACTTAGCCCTGATTCCAAAACACCAGGTATTCTATTTCATCTGAAATGTAACTTAAGGCATGGTTTAAATGTAATTCAAAATAATTGAATGTAATTGATCGAATTGACTGGTTGTTTTGGCATATAGCAGCACAACGACTAAGCACAAAGTCTCTTGAAAAAATAAGTCAAATGAGAGAGAAGCCAAGGGACATGGCATTTGCTGAGACTTTTCATGTTTTAGACCCTACACTGTGTGCTGTTCAGGCATTAACACTAACCCAGAGAAGTCAGTGTTATTACATCTATTTCAAGAATGCTACCCTCTAAAAGCACACAGTTATGGACTGAAGAAATGACCAGTCTCAATTGAGTAGAAATTGATAGGATGTTGGGAGTGAGAATAAGAGAAGGGAGTCTTGTCATCTGTTTCTTTTGAATGGTAGGGATAGCTGGTATTTCTTAATGGATTTCTTAATGGATTGTGCTGAGTGAGATTCCTGAAAAAATGCGTATGAACCTGTGATATGAGTCTCTGGGAGGAAGCCAGGCCATTGAAAAGTCTTTGGAAATGAAGATGTTGGCAGCCTGGGCATTTTCCTGGAAATAGAGTGGTTTCAGTGCTCCAGGGATCTGTTTTTCAGGAATTTTCTTTTCTTTCTTCTCTTCTTCCTTACTTCTCTCTCGCGCTCACTCTGTCTCTCTCTTTCTTCTTTCTTTTTTTCTTAGCATGTAACAGCAATGTACACAATCTTCAGTCCTCTGTCTTCTACTTTGGTGTCAGTAAATGGTGTGACTGCACATTATCAAAACACTGGGCAAAAAGCAGAACCCTCAGCCCAGTATTAATTGCACAATACTGGATTTTCAGGATACATCCTGATAATACATTTTATTTATTTTCTTATTTTTTGTTTGTTTTTATTTTGAAGCTTGGTATTAAGATATATGACATGGATGAGATGTCTACTACTGACAAAAATCCTAACACTATAGAAGAATAAATAAGTAGCTAACACATCAGAAAATATTGCAGAGGTTTTTGTTTTTGTTTTTGCCTTGAAAATAAATGTTTTAAATAATGCTTTTAATGAAATACAAAGCCAGTAGAGAAAAGCATACAATTCATAAGTGCACAGATCGATGAATGAACATGAAGCCAGTCACTCTTGCCAACACCTTCCAGACCAACTGTTTCAGCACCTCAGAAGCCCGGCTGAACCTTCTTCCAGTCATAACCCTTGCCTGTAGTGCACAAGCAATCCTAGATTCTTGTAGCCAAACTGAGCTTCAGTTCCCGTAAAGGCCAGTCTTGCTTTGGCTCACCTTTGCTCCTGACACATAAACTTTAGGGTGTTTAACCCAAAACCAGAGAGGATTTTTATTCCCTTACCATCATGGGTCTGTCCAAAGCTTAGCTTAACTTTTCAGCTGCTCAGCAGCCTCCTTCAGAATGTTTGAGTGCCTAGGCAAAAAGTAGCCCCAAATGTCTCTGGGTTTCCTTGTCTCCAGCATCTTCATCCAGTCTTTCCTCATCATCTTATGAGTGCTCTGGTGATTTTGAGCAGANAAGCTTGGTATTAAGATATATGACATGGATGAGATGTCTACTACTGACAAAAATCCTAACAACACTATAGAAGAATAAATAAGTAGCTAACACATCAGAAAATATTGCAGAGGTTTTTGTTTTTGTTTTTGCCTTAAAAACAAATGTTTAAAAAATGCTTTTAATGAAATACAAAGCCAGTAGAGAAAAGCATACAATTCGTAAGTGCACAGATCGATGAATGAGCATGAAGCCAGTCACTCTTGCAAACACCTTCCAGACCAACTGTTTCAGCACCTCAGAAGCCCGGCTGAACCTTCTTCCAGTCATAACCCTTGCCTGTAGTGCACAAGCAATCCTAGATTCTTGTAGCCAACCTGAATTTCAGTTCCCGTAAAGGCCAATCTTGCTTTGGCTCACCTTTACTCCTGACACATAAACTTTAGGGTGTTTAACCCAAAACCAGAGAGGATTTTTATTCCCTTACCATCATGGGTCTGTCCAAAGCTTAGCTTAACTTCTCAGCTGCTCAGCAGCCTCCTTCAGAATGTTTGAGTGCCTAGGCAAAAAGTAGCCCCAAATGTCTCTGGGTTTCCTTGTCGCCAGCATCTTCATCCAGTCTTTCCTCATCATCTTATGAGTGCTCTGGTGATTTTGAGCAGATTTTTAAAATTTAAATTTTCTAGTTGTTTTTAGTGGGTGGGTGAGTCCAAAGTTTTTATTGTATCATTGCCAGCAGCAGAACAGTCTTTCACAGACTTAGGTTTAGAAAGGTTAAGCAACTTTCCTGACATTGTATACCTAGCAGATATACGTCTTATTCAGTTGCGCTATACATATGAATTTAATTTGCCTCTGAGAAGAACTTTTAAGAGTCTGAAAATACACTGGTTTCTACTCTCTTTGACAGGGCAATCTACATCTAAATATAGTTTTTTGACACTTTATAAATAAAGCCCCTTAGAATATGACTCAGAAATAATAATGCATTACTAATTTTTGTCTCTGTAACACTGATTTAGTTTCATTAAAGTCCTTTGAATACAGATGCTTTTCAAGCATCCTTTAATTGAATTGGGGGTATGGCACCCTAGGGCTAATAGAACACTTCTCTTTTTAAATCTTTTTCCCCAAAGAGGGAACTAGACTCAAATCCATGCATTGTGTAAGACTGTGAACTTTTGAGCTGGAATATTTGTATTCAGCCCTTACTCTATTTATTAGCAATGTGACTTGGCACAAGTTAACACCTTTGTGAGCCTCGGTTTCCTTGGGTGGTACAATAAGGCTGGTGATACTTTCTATCAAAGTGTTGTGAAATGAAGTAAGCGAAGACACGGAAAACATTAGGGCTGTGTCTGGTACATATTCAGTACTTAATAAATATCTGTTATTATTTTAATTTTCTAGGACATTGAAATCAGTATTTATTTTATTATTCAAACCTCTTGAGGTTACTGTGTTTTCTATTGTTTTGAAAATCTTTGATTAAGGGTCAAGTCTTTTCATACACCAAGAAGTATCTAAACAGCTTCTTTACAGTGTGTATCATCAACTTGAAAATATCAGCATAATCAAAACAGACTGCCAGGTCAATTTGTTTGCACTCACATGGCTATTTGGTCTCTCCTGGAAAAACAAAGACTGCTAAACAAAAACTTGAAGCGATCTCATGTACCTCAAGCTACCCATGGCACAAGGTGGGGAGTTCTATGAAAGCACTCTTTCAAGTGAATACTTTCATTAAAAATGTGTGTAATGCTCAATTAATAAGAGTAAATTATGACAAAATTTAATCATAAGTTTGTNTGTACCTCAAGCTACCCATGGCGCAAGGTGGGGAGTTCTATGAAAGCACTCTTTCAAGTGAATACTTTCATTAAAAATGTGTGTAATGCTCAATTAATAAGAGTAAATTATGACAAAATTTAATCATAAGTTTGTGTTCTTGTGCATCTGGGTTAGACCAGGCTGGCTGGGATCATGTTATAAAGATGCAATATTTCAGAAGTTAACATTATTATTTTTTATTATTAAAATATTCATTATTACAAATTGTGTTTTTTTATTTATGCCCTTTACCTGACCTATCATTCTCACCCTCCCTCCCCCATCTCTAGTATCCTTAGGTTTGTTCTTTCCTTCTGTAAGTTCAACGTGTTGTTGTGGTCCTTCCTTCCTTCCTTCCTTCCTTCCTTCCTTCCTTCCTTCCTTCCTTCCTTCCTTCCTTCCTTCCTTCCCTCCCTCCCTCCTTCCCTCCCTCCCTCCTTCTTTTCTTCCTTCCCTCCCTCCTTCCTTCCTCTCCCTCTCTTCCTTCCTTTCGTCCTTCAATTCTTCCTTTTTTCCTTCCTTCCTTCATTTCTTTCTTTCCACCAAGTTATGAGTGAGAACATGCAGTATTTCTCTTTCCTTGTTTGGCTTATTTCACTTAACATAATTTTCTCCAGACTCATCCACATTGCTGCAAATGGCAGAATTTCTTTTTTCTTTTTCTTTCTTTCTTTTTTTAATGGCTGAGTAATATTCCATTGTGTATATATACCACATTTTCCTTATCTATCCATGGACACTCAGTTTAGTTCCACAATTTGGCTATTGCAAATAAAGCTGCAATGAACATAGGAGTTCAGGTATCTTTTCAACATGATGATTCAATTCCTTTGGATACAAACTCAATACAAATGCTGGCAAGGATGTGGGGAAAGGGAAACTTTTCTACAGTGTTGGTGGAACTGTAAATTAGCACAGCCACTATGGAAAACTATATAGAAGTTAACATTATTAAAGTTACATGTGTTAAATATATAAAATTAAAAACAAAACCTAGCTCCAGGCACACGACCAGTGCCAAGGAGCATGCCAAAAACATCACATCCATGTGGGTAGCTCACCACAGCCACCAGAGTAACCACGGCTGCCGCAAAAGTAGCTAGATGTCACAACCACCATGCAGATGGTCCACCAGCCACTGGAGTGTATTGACACAAGGAGAGTCACCAGCAGAGACCAAAGAAAAGAAGAGGATGTCTCTCTCCACAAAGTCCATTCCAGAGTGACAGAAGCAGCATCTGCTCTATGATAATATTGGGGGACCTGAACACACCTCTCAGCATTGGACAGATCATCTATGCAACAAATCAACAGAGTAACCATTATTCTTTCAGAGGGAGAGAAGAAATGTAGGGTTATCAGTGGTAGGAATGGGGAGGGAGAGGGGGATTGGAAGAGATTGGACAAGGGACATAAAGAATAAGTACAACTGTAACAATATACATACTAGTAATATTGATTTGATCAACATATGTCAACAATGAATCCCCAAAATATTTATAATCAATTACGATTCAATTAAAAAAATAAAACAAAGCTAGAAGGACTGGAAGCCCCCCGAGCTCCCAAGCCAGGGCAGTTGGGAGCCAAGGGCCTCAACCATGCCTCCCAACATCCACTTCCAGCCCAGTGATGACCACTGGGCCACCACCAGAAGTACCCCGGGCTCGTAAGCCAGGGTGGTGGGGGACCAAGGGCCTCAGCCACACACCCCCGGCATTAAAAAAAAAAAAGAAAGAAAACCTAGCATCTTTGCATCTTTGCCTTTTCCCTCCAAATAGGTTCTTAGTCTTTTTATGCACTGGAGCGAAAATTGTAGTTCACAGCCTGATTTCTTTATATATCCAACCACAAAGAGACAAGCCTTCTCTCTCACTATTTTACTTTATTTCATCACAAACTATCAGGCACACGTCAAGAGAAATGTCTGCCTAGGGGGGATTACTCATGACTTTTCTACTTTGTGTTAGATGCTGCTATAGCTAGTGGGGGAAAGGGAATGATGCATTTTCTAAGGATATTAGAATATTTCATAGGAGATTGTCTGAAATCATTAGTTAGTTCAACATTTTCAGATCATTCCTGATACTGCTGGCATCTGTCATCTTCTGACTTTATAACAGGTGTGGCCATCTAAACTTTCAAACACACTACTGCTGGGTAGTTTAGTAGATGAGTACTAGAAGACTGGTTGGTTTGTTTAGATGGCAGCGTCCATCTCCCTAATGAAAGTGTAATGCTACAGACACCATGTATCTAGGATGCTTTTATAGGAAAAGCTCTGCTTATGCTTCATCGACATACTTAGCAAGGCTGGACCAAAGAGGTATGTCTCTTTTTTTGTCTTGGAAGTATGTGGGTGGGCAAGGTCTGCTTCAATTCCTCTCTGCTGAACACAGCACTGTATGTCTTTGACAGTCACCAAACAGCATGAGGATACAGAATAGAACTCACTGGAAAACTCAGGACCTTGTTTGGATTACCCCTTTAGCCACATGTCCCTCCATCCTAATAGATAGAGAGGAGCTCCAGGGCTCCGGGGAGTTTGATTCACTTTTCTATGTCTTTCTCAAGGCTGGATTGCAATACTCATATACTATCATCCACTTAACCCGCCTTGCCTCTCAGTGTCCACATAACCAGTCTATTATTAATAACAATCTACATGAATTCTATTGTCAAGTACAGATAAAGTAGAGGTGATGGCATAGCTCAGTGGATGAGAACAGAGGGTGCCAATCAAAGGCTGGTGAAGAGACCTTGCTCTACCCTTCACTAGCTGTGGGACCTTGGGGATACTAATTTCCTTCTCTAAGTCTCAGGTTTATCACCTAGAAAATAATGTGGAGTAATTGTAACTACACCATAGGGCTTATGTGAAAAGTACATGAGATAAATTACATAAAACAGTTACTACAGAATATGAAAACGGTAAATTCTCAGCAAAGGGTAGGTATTGCAATTAAAAGTCACAACCTGGCCTATCAGAATGAGATAAGCTCTTCCAGTTTTGAGCCCTAGTCACATGATTTCCTTTATTTTTCACACCTGTTATATCATCTCCGGACTAGTATTTGAAACATTTAGTCTGATACCCAAGAATCATAAAATTCATAGGGTTAGGGATGGAAAAGATAAGCCATACATAAATATTTTTCTTTGGTCATATCTTAAATAAATTCAACTTGCATTGTCCTTCCAGAAGTATAACTTATTTTATCTTGTGGTATCCCTGGATTAGAGTCCTCATAGTAAAGTTGTTGTTCCTCCTTGTTCAATAGCTAAATTTGCAAATTATTCTTTAGATTGCAGGAAAGCTGTGAATTAGTACTTAAGCCCCAACCAAAGAAATTTAACAGAGACTTCCACTGGGGACAGAGGCAGTTGATGAAACTTCCCCATGTGTTCTTCTCAACTGAGCTGGTTGTTTAATTGATTCCAAAATCAATTTTCAATTAGTGCTGGTTTGGCATTTCATATTAGCTGTTAAAACTGTGAGGAACAGTAAAAAGAAAACCATGTGACTTAGTAATTGCTTTTGCCTATATCAAAAACACAATGTCAGCTAAAAGTTAGGGACACTGTGACCCTCAAAATAATAAAATACTTTGAAGAGACACAAGGGACTGGGGTAGATTCTCTTACAGATGACATGGAAGTCAGCTGGCAGGACTGATAGTCATTGATTCTTTCTGTGGCTTCGTTATCTGCCATTCCTCTGCATTTGAATCCACTACAAACACAGTTTCCTGTTTTTACCCTAAATAACCTTGAAGAAAAAGAAGGAATAGGATTAAACAATGAAGAAAACCAGTTTTAAGTGTGCAAGGTATACCAGGGTGGGCTTGTCTTTCGAAATCTCCTTTCCTCTCTGAGCCTCGGTATTACAAAATATATTTTCCAACACATGTCTCTATAGAAGAATAAAGATCAGTCTCTGTTTCAGAAAAGAGCTACCTTGCTCACATATTTATGCAACAGATTGTTTTCAATTTTAGCAATTCTAAAAACCTCCTAACAGTGTTGTGGTTTATATTCTAGTTCTGTATCAAACAGATGTCCTTCAGATCAGAGGAAGAACAGGGCATTGAGGGGATTCCTTAGCAACAGTAACTTCAGCCCAGCTCATAAAAACTGTTCCTCTGTGCATATTCATTCATATGTAGACAGACTCAGTCCTGACTGGCTGATAAAAAAAGAAAAAAGTTTACCAATATTTAGGATATACTGCATATATATTGAAACACCTCTTGGGTGGAGGAATTGCAGGAAATTATTTTTTATATTTTTCTTAACATGTTCTTTCTTGCCTTTCTTTTCTGCCTACTCAAGCAGATAAAATTGTGGTTGGGATCAGCAAAAATCCATCTCATGGAACATTTGGGGTCATTAGGAATAAGCTTAAGTAAGCAAAGACATATTTGTCTTTTTGAAAGGTTAGTTAAATCCTTACATTATATGGCTAAGAAAGTACAATACGGTGTCTGGCACTTAATAGGTGCTAATCATTGTCAATGAATGAATACGTGAGTGAATAAATGAAAGTGATCTTTAAAGAGTGATTGGATCCAGCTGTCGGTCCTTCATTCTCTGCACCCCTAAGCATATAAACATTTTGTTTCCTACTTCTGGGTAACAGCACTGACATGTCACTCTCCATATCAGGTTTCATGGACTAGTTGGCTCTTATTTTGATGCACATTCTAACTGCAAACGCAACAGTATGAACATTCCAGTAAGGTTGTATCAAACAAGCTCACACTTATGCTTTCATGAAGAGAAGTGTTTGATGGCTTATGGTCTACCAGTGGTTTTATCTCTTTTGCAAACTGTGCTGACTGTTTAGCCCATACTGAACAGCAGATGAAATGTGTAAATGCTAATGTGTATTTTGTTGAAATGTCATGTCAATCTATTCCTTTGAGAATATGTATACATTCACATATTTATGAGTACACACACACACACACACACACACACACACACACACACACACACACACACACACACACACACACACACACACACACACACACACACACACACACACACACACACACACACATTTGTTTGTTTATGTTTTGCCTGACAGACTTGTCACTATATTTTAACAATTTTATTTCCCATTACAAAACCAACACCATACTATTGAGTTAAATAAGAGAAAATAAGCACAATGGAAATATCCATCGAAGGTTTTGCCTGGGGCAATACCATTTTATGCCATTCTCAAATTTGTTTAGCAAACATATTAAGGAATGTCTAAACTACTAATGTAATGGCTAATTGAGAAGAGTCACAGGAGATATATTAAAGCATAAAGTAAAATCATAGTCTCATTTTTAATGCAATCTACAAATGGCTCTAAAGTCATGAGACTGTCTCCATATGGCACCAGAGAAAAACTGTCTTAAATTTACATACACATATTTAGTATGTTGCTGGACCACAGCAGCTTGCTGTGTCATTGCTGAAAAACACATAGTTTCATACAGTTTCAGGTTTGCTGAAAGATGCCATATGATAAGAACCAATATAATAAAAACATAATAGAAAGCCTGGTACTTTCAGCATTTTAATTTTAATCCTTACAAAATTATGCAAATTAAGAATCCATATGTTCATATATTTTCAAGTGAGAAAACGGAAGCTCAGAGTTGCACTAGCTTGCCTGCTGTGGCTGTTACTTGTCTGCATAGAAAGCAGTCAAGCAGTCAGGTAACAGTACTCATGGATTCTTCTTTCTTCTGTATTTTTGTTCCTATGCCATAGGAATCTTGACTATGGAAGGAAGTTATACTGGTCCCTTTGGGGGAATGTAGAATGACTATTCATAATATTTGTATTCCAGTTGTGAAAGTGTTGCTCAGATCCAAAGACCAAACAGCAGAATTCCCACAGTGAACCTATCTGCCCAGTAGCTACTTTCAGTGTTTTCATTCTGCTTATTTGGGGAAGGCATTTCCCAGTATTTGCTAACAGTTCTTTCTAAATGAAGACACTTAACAAGGAAATAATTGTTCCATGGATGAAAATCATAAAATGAAATACCACAAGGCATGTGTATTTCATTACATTGAATTAAAAACACACCATCTACTACAATCCATCCAATAAGCAAAGGAGAAGAAAGCAAGAAGAATGCTAAGCAAATATTTTTATTAAGGAAATAGCTTTTATTCATTTTATAGTGTTCATAAAATTAATAAATGTTTATTGCAGTAATTTGCATAATAAAGAAGAAACACAAAATTGTATGAAGCTCCCCTAAAACATAGCCAGAAATAAGCATGGTTTTAATTTTTCTATCTTCAAATAATTTTTCAAAAACCTGAGACTGTATTATTTTGTAATTTGTTTTTATTAATTAATAGCATAAATTTAGAATTTTTTCTTTCTTACATTTTCTTCTAAATAATTATTTCTAACATCTGTCTGCTATTATATGGGTAATGAAATTTAACCAATTTCTTATTATTAGTCATTTGGTTGTTTCCAATATTTCATCAAATTAATACTGTAATAAACAACTTTCTCTATAAACGTTAGAAGAGGAATTGTTTGTCAAGAAGTTATAAGTATTTTAAAAAAATTTTTGACACATGCTATCAACTACATAATGCCTCCCAGACCTGCTGAACCAATGTGTATGAGAGCTTTAGTTAACCTACAGCCTTTCCAGCACTGGTCATTATCATTGAAAATATGTCACCTTTGCAAAGGTGACAGCTGAAAATGCTGATATCTTAATACTTTGCATTTGGATTTGATTATTATGCATACTTGTGTGTATTCACATATATTTTACTGAGTATTTTTCACTTCTTTTCAAAATGTATTTTTATTTCATTTATCCATGTTTTTTTCCCCTAATAGGAATATTTATCTTTTTATATTGGTTTTGAGAACTTTTTATATATTTTGGACTAATACTCCCTGGGTAGTCATTATATTGCAAATATTTTCTCTAGCTGCTTTTTTTCTTTTTCTTTTCATTTTATTTGGCTTTGAGTAAGGAATATTTATGTAGTGATACAATTTTGAAAAATCTCTTCTTTACCGTGACACACATATATTCATGAACACGCAAATATCCAGAGAGGTCGAAAAATGTTAAAATATGTTAATGTCTACTTTTTATATTTTATGCTTAATTATTTTAGAATCCAGTCGGATATGCAATGTGTAAGATAAGAAATCTGACTTTATTTTTCTCAAGTATTTTATTGTTTATAACCATTCATATACATATAGTAGCCATCAAATACCATTATCATCGGTTAAATTTAAAGTTTAAAGTTTTTTATTTTTTTCTGGTACTTTCATTTGTCTCTCTAGTCTCCCAATACGTAAATTTGACTTTTTGGTTTTATAATATGCTCAAATATCTAATAAAGCAAACATCAACTCTCCCAGTCTTCTAATTTCTCTATATCAAAGCACTAAATTTTCCAACAGTTAATTCATCCAAATCAACTATATAAGAACTGAATCTGAGTTTTAAATGTCCACTTGGGATTTTGATTGCAATTCTATTAAAGTTGTAGATTTATTTGGAGAGATACACCATCTATGTTTTAAAATATTGTGTCTTTCCATTCAATATCATATTTACTTATGAAAATATTGTTTATGCCCCTTGGTAAAATTTTATAGTTCTTTTTAGAATTAATATACATTTTGTGAAATTTGTCAATAGGAATTTAGTAGTTGTGTTGTCAGTCATTCATTCATTCAACCAGTATTTGTTGATTCTCTACACTGTGATAAGCCCTTGGGAAACAAATCATGGCTAAAGAATAATAAGGAATGTGGCTATAGATAGATAGATGGATAGTTAATGTAGATTTTAACAGTTGTTGCAAAGGAAACAGAATGATGTGATAAAGAAAACAAGGAAGAAAAGGATGAGCCTTCAGGAAAATTAAGACTGAAAGGATGGCAGAGACCAGATTACAAAGGAATTTAAGTGACGTGATGAGGGTTTTGATATTTATTCTAAAATCAGAGTGAATGAAGGCTATTTTTCCAAGAGAACTTTTTATTATAAAAATATATTCTGTGTTCACCGTAAACAAGTATATAAAGGGAAAATGTAACTCTCTCAGCACATTCTCAGTACTATCTGATTACCCAAGTTCTAGAGGAGAAGAAGCATTAACTTTTAACATATTATCTGTTTCTAGAACTTTTCTTTACCCTTGAATACAAATGTTTTACTGTGCTATATTTATTCTCATTCTTTCAATTAGACTGTAAGTTCCTGGTATGCAGGGGCAATATCCTTTTTGTTTATCCTCCAGCCTTAGTTCAATGCCTTAATTATATTTTTAACATATAATATTGATATATTTATTGTTTGATGAAAGGAAACATTCTTCCTGACATGAGCATTAAATAGGATATAAATAATTTAATCTGATAGTTGCAGATTTATAAATATTTATTTATAAATATTGACTTGTCTTTTTCTGTGAAAAATTTAAAAGAAATGAAACACAAAAATATGGAAAAAATAAAAGTATTTTCTAATGGTTAAAATATAAACAGCTTGGACAATGATCTTTATTACATCTATTTCATACCTACCACTTCCTTCTGTGTGATGTACCAAATGTGCGTATCTCTTTCTTATTAGGATTGCACTTTGATGTTAAGGAACTGCTATGATCTTTGCTTCTTCCTTTCAAATAAAG
>NW_007737823.1:49105-49600 GCF_000696425.1 Galeopterus variegatus | reverse complement strand
AACACAGGATTTAAACTACACCTTAGACCAACTGGACCTGGCAGATATCTACAGAACATTTCATCGAACAACTACAGAATATACCTTCTTCTCATCAGCACATGGAATCTTTCTCCAGGATAGACCACATGTTAGTTAGGTCACAAATCAAGTCTTAGCAAATTTTTTTAAAAATCAGAATCATTTCAAGTATCTATTCAGATCACAATGGATTAAAACTGAAAATCAATACAAGCAAAACTCAGGAAACTATACAAATACATGGAAACTAACCAATGGGCCCCTGAATGACCTATGGCTCCAAAAAGAAATTAAATAGGAAATCAAAAACTTTATTGAAACTAATGAAAATACGCATTATTCCAAAACTTGTGGGATACTGCAAAAGCAATACTAAGAGGGAAGTTTATTGCAATAAACACATCAAAAGAAGAGAAAGACTTAAAATACATGTCCTAACACTACACCTCAAAGAACTATAAAAACAACAATCAA
>NW_007737823.1:46251-47551 GCF_000696425.1 Galeopterus variegatus | reverse complement strand
GTCAGTAAAAAAAGACAAAAAGGAAAAAAAAAATATCATACTGAATAGGGAAAAGCTGAAAGCTTCTGCCTTCAGAATAGGAACAAGACAAGGATGCTTGCTCTCACCACTCCTATTTAACATAGTATTAGCCAGACCAATCAAGCAAGAGAAGGAAAGAAAGGGCATCCAGATTGGAAAAGATGAAGTCAAACTGTTCCTGTTTGCAGATGGCATGATCCCATATATAGAAAAACCTAAAGACTCTAAAAAAAACCCTCTTAGAACTGATAAACAATTTTGGTAATGTTTCAGGATACAAAATCACACCCAAAAATCAGTAGCATTTTTATACTCTAATAACAAACTGGCAGAGAAAGAAATCAAGAAATCAAGCCCATTTACAATAGTCACCCTCCCCCCCAAATAAAATACCTAGAAATCAGTTTAACCAAGAAGGTGAAAGATCTCTACAATGAGAACTGCAAAACACTACTGAAAGAAATTAAAAAGGACACAAAAAGATGAGACGATATACCACGCTCTTAGATTAGAAGAATTAACATTGTGAAAATGTCTATACTACCCAAAGCAACCTACGGATTCAATACAATCCCCATGAAAATAACAATGATGTTCTTCACAGAAGTAGAAAAAACAATCCTAACATTTATATGGAACAAGAAAAGACCCCAAATAACTAAAGCAATCTTGAACTAACTAAACAAATAAATAAATAATGCCAGAGGCATAATATTACCTGACTTTAAATTATGCTACAAAGCTATTGTAACCAAAACAGCATTGTACTGGCATTAAAACCAGACCAATGGAAGAGAATAGAAAACCCAGGAATCAACCCACTTACTTAAAGCCAACTGAACTTTGACAAAGGCAATAAAAACATACAATTGGGAAAAGGCTGCCTCATCAGTAAGTGGTGCTGGGAAAATTGGACATCGATAAGAAGAATGAAACTAGGCCTGTACCTCTCACCACATACCAAAATCAACTCAAAATGGATTAAACCCTTAAATATAAGGCCCAAAGCCATAAAATTACTAAAAGCAAACAGAGGAAACACTCCAGGAAGTAGGACTGGGCAAAGACTTTATGAATAAGACCCCAAAAGCACAGGCAACAAAAGAAAAAAATAAACAAATAGGATTATATCAAACTGAAAAGCTTCTGCACAGCAAAGGAAACAATTAACAGAGAGGAAAGACAACCTATAGAATGGGAGAAAATATTTGCAAACTATATATCCGACCAGGAATCAATATCCAGAATATATAGGGAACTCAACTTTGCAGTAAAAAAA
>NW_007737823.1:44670-45464 GCF_000696425.1 Galeopterus variegatus | reverse complement strand
ACATGAAAAAAATGCTCAGCATCACTAATCATCAGGGAAATGCAAATCAAAACCACAATGATATGTCCTCTCACCCCAGTTAGACTGGCAATTACTAAAAAGACTGAGAATAACAAATGCGGGTGAAGGATGCAGGGAAAAGGGAATCCTTCTACACTGTTGGTGCAACTGTTAATTAGTATAGATATTATGGAAAATAGTATGGAGGTTTCTCAAAGAACAACAGATAGAACTACTATGTGGCCCAGCAATTCCACTACTGGGTATATACCAAAAGGAATGGAAATCATCATGTCAAAGGGATACCTATACTCTGATGTTCATCTTAGCTCTATATACAATAGCCAAAATGTGGAACCAACCTAAATGTCCATCGACAGACAACTGGATAAAGAAAATGTGGTATATACACACAATGGAATGTTACTCAACCATAAAAAAGAATGAAATTCTGTTATTTGCAGCAACATGGATGAGCCTGGAGAAAATTATGTTGAGTGAAATAAGCTAGACACAGAAAGAGAAATGCCGGAGACCAGCTCCAGTTGAGTTGTGGGTACCCAAAAAGGGAGAGGGAGGGTCAGCAAAAATAACAAACACAGACAGAGACCTCAATGCATCAATATGCACGTTCTCTCTCTGCTGGCTGTCAGCATGTTGCAGCTGGAGCACAATAGAGCATGAGACAATGCCTTTTATTTAGATTTTTCTCTGCAGGGGGTTTTTGGGGTACTATTTTTATTGTATCAGCAAGCTTAAATCAATAGTCCAAAAAGTAGGGAGGAAACTTTTTT
>NW_007737823.1:42540-43491 GCF_000696425.1 Galeopterus variegatus | reverse complement strand
CTGCCATGCTAACCAAAATATTGAAAGAGAAGGCAAAAGCCACAAAGCCGAGGCAGGCAGTTCTTCTGGTTGCAGCAAGTGCTCGTAGCTGTGGCCTTGCCAGTAGCTCTCCCTCCAGTGGCCCTGCCAGCTCTGAGAGGGCAGCCCAAGCTGACTCCTTTAGGACCCTGCTATGGCGTGGACCATGCCAGAGAAATACTGAATGTCTTCACATATTACTGGGTGCTAAGAAAGAAGAAAAGAAAGGTGAAAGAAAGAAAGGGAGGTAGGGAGGGGGTAAGGAAGGAAGGGAGGGAGAAAGAAAGAACCCTAATAGTATGTTGAACTTTCAGAGAACAAACCTAGGGATACCAGAGATGTGGGGGTAAGGACGGGGGTTGGGGAATGATTGGTTGGGTAAAGGGAGCAAAGAATAATTATGGTTTGTGGTAATGAATATGCTAATAAAAGAAAAAATGAATTGTGAGATATATATATATATATATATATATATATATAATGGAATATTATTCAGCTTTAAAAAGAAAGGCAATCCTGCCACTTGGGACAGCATAAATGAAGCTGCAGAACATTATGTTAAGTGAAATAAGCCAGACACAAAGTAAAATAAGAAAAATACTGCATGATATCTCTTATTTGAGGAATCGCAGAAAACAACAACAACAACAACATGAATACATGGAGACAGAGAGTAGAATGGCAGTTACCAGAGATGGGTGGGGAGCAGAATGGGGAGATATAGGCCAAAGGGGACAAAGCTGCAGTTACGCAGGATAAATAAATGTAGAGATCTAAATTACTGCATGAGAACTATACTAAGAGAGTAGAATTTAGGTAACTGTGACAATAAATATGTTAAATTGCTCATCTGTAGAAATTATTTCACTATTTATACATATATCAAAACATTATGTTGTACACCTTCAATTTATACAATGAAAAATACATAAA
>NW_007737823.1:36671-41659 GCF_000696425.1 Galeopterus variegatus | reverse complement strand
AGGAAATTTATTTCCATGTTAGAATTCTATACCTAACTAAACTACCAATCAAGAGTCCATGTAGAATTAATCATTTTCAGATATGCAGTCTTTTTCTAAAAAATATTTCTATGACTCCTTTCTCAGGAAGCTACTAGAGAATATGAACAACAAAATGGAAAGATTAACCAACAAAGAAGATATGGGGTATTAGAAAGAGAAGATGGTCCTCAGGAGAGACATGAAAAGCATCCCCAGAATGATTGATTAGAAATATTACAGGATGGGCCGGCCCGGTGGCACACTGGAGAGTGCGCCGTTTGGGAGCGCGGCGGTAGCGCGGCGGCGCTCCTGCTGAGGGTTCGGATCCCATGTAGTGACCGGTTCCCGCTCATTGGCTGAGCGCGGCGTGGGCGCAACACCGAGGGTTGCGATCCCATTACCGGCCAGTAAAAAAGACAAAAAGGAAAAAAAAAAAAAAGAAATATTACAGGATGAGCTCTGTATTCCAGATGTATCAGACCCGAATATTAAGGAGAGGGAAAATACCTAAAATATCTGTACATCCTGAGAAAAGAGGAGATTTAGACAAATGAAAAGACTCTGGGTTGAATTACTGATAATAGAAATCTAAGCAAAAGGAAAAACAGGACAAGTAATAGCTTCAGAGAAAACAAAGTTGCACGGAAAAGGAAAAGTAATCATAATTTACTACACTGTTCAGCTGTGGCTAGCATTTTTGTAGTCATGATGAAGTAAACACAGAATATTGATATAACCCAAAATGTGCTGTTTAGGAGGATTAGTAGGATGGGAGGATGGCAGGGACATGCATTGTGTTGGAACCAATACTTAGACAATGTCTACAATGGAGAGATCAACAAGTAGCAATACAAGCTGGTTTTTGAGATACAGAGAAATAAACATCAAAATTATCAATTAAAAGAAATTAAAATTATTGCTTCCAGGGAAAGGAAAGCTGAACAAGAGGGGTAGAAAACTGTTGTTTTATATAACAAATCTCGTACAACTATTTTACCCTTTAAACAGTATGCATGAATACTGTAATATTATTTTACAGAGCTATGTATACAATACTTACGATGAGCCATGTACTGTCCAAAGCAGTCTGCATGCATTATACTCATTTAATTTTCATAGCAACTCTACATGTTTTGCCCTATTATTATTTCCATTTTACATATGAGATAACTGGAGCTCAGAGAGGTTAAGTAATTACTGTATGGTTACAGGGCTTGTAAGCAGTATAGCTGGGATATAATCAGGCAAACTGGCTTTAGAATGACCATTCTCAAATGCCATACAAGGATTCTTAAACTTTCCTAAGCCATTGATCTCTTTAGCATTCTGGTGAAGCCTAAAGACCCCTTCATTTTATTTTATTTTATTTTATTTTTTATTTTAATTTATCAATATACAATGAAGATGATTTTCGTGTCCCTTTACCGATTCCTCTTTCCCCCTTCCTCTCCCCACTCGCACCCATCAACATCATATCTGTCCACTTGACTTAAGTTCAAGGAATTGTTGTGATTGTTGTGTCTTCTTCCCTGCCCCCCCATTTGTTTGTATATTTATTTATTTATTTATTATTTTTAGCTCCCACAAATAAGTGAGAACATGTGGTATTTCTCCTTCTGTGCCTGACTTATTTCACTTAATATAATTTTTTCTAAGTCCATCCATGTTGCTGCAAATGGTGCTATTTCATCCTAAGTGAGAACATGTGGTATTTCTCCTTCTGTGCCTGACTTATTTCACTTAATATAATTTTTTTCTAAGTCCATCCATGTTGCTGCAAATGGTGCTATTTCATCCTTTTTTATAGCAGAGTAGTATTCCATTGTGTAGATATACCACATTTTATTTGTTCACTCATCTGATGATGGACATTTGGGCTGGTTCCAACTCTTGGCTATTATAAATAGTGCAGCAATAAACATTGGAGTAGAGGTATTCCTTCGACATGAAGATTTTCATTCCTCTGGGTATATTCCCAGCAGTGGAATAGCTGAAACCCCTTCATTTTAAATGCTTAAAATAAAAAACACAGAATTACAGTAGAAACCAATTGTATCTAATTAGAGATATCATAATATTTTTAAATGTGATATGACAACAATATGCTTCTTTGTTACCACATTGCAAAGCAAGAGTCAGTGATGGGCCTAATATCTACCATAATTCCAAAGTAGCCATGAGCAGTAACAGTATTTCTATTATTTCTATTATTGACAATTTCTATTATTTCTATTTCTATTATTGACAAAGTCTCTCAGGTACTGATGATTTGCTGCCTATATTCATCAGTAAAGGTAAATTTGGGGGGAGACATTCGAGAAAAGAAAAATGCAAACTTTTCCCATACTAGTTTATACAGCCCACAAATTTTATTTACAAACCCAAGAATATACACTATGCTGAACAACTTCTCAAATTTGGTAAAGTATAACTTTAATTTTAAAAATTAAAACTTTGGAATAAAAGAAAAATAATGCTTATTACAGTTAGGCAAGAAGGAAAGCAGGGAGACCCATGAAGGGGTGAGTACCGCAGCAGGTAGGCATGAAAACCCTGGTGTTTTCAGAACTCTGCAAGTGTCCCTCTCCCACCCCAGTGCAGTCATCAGATGTGTCGGTTACCCAGTGTCACAATAATGCTGTGTAACACATTTCTCATTCACACATCTGGAGTGTTCAGCCAGGCAGCTTTTCTCTTCTGGTGGGGCTCAGCTGCGGTGGCTCTTTGGGGCCCAGCTGGACTTGCTCACATATGATGGTACTCCAAAAAGTTTATGGAAAGGTTTGTATTATCTATCAATTCCATTTTTCCACAAACTTTTTGAAGTACCCTCATATATGTGGGTGACCTACTTGTCCACTAATCTAGGATGGTCCTGGTTGGGATAACTGGTCAACCTTATTTCTCTTATCCTCCCACCACCTAGCCCATGAAAGTTATCATGGTGGCAACTGAACTGCAAAAGCAAGTCAAATCACACAAACATTTTTTAAATCTCGGCCTGAGTTGCATTAGCTAACATCTCATCAGCCAAAGTACATCACATGGCTAAACCCAGCCTCAGAGTCAGAGTGGGAGAGCCCTACAACACTACATGTCTATTGCATGGACACAGGCGAAAGCCAAGAATTGGGACTGACGATGCCATCAATTTACCGTACTGGGTCTCCTGTTTGTCTTGTTTCACTGCATTCTCGCTCTTGACTTCCACAGAGCTGCCCCCATCACTAATCTAATAACATAAAGGGGCTGGTATGGTCTGCAGAGCACATTTTGACTTCAACTTGAGATCTTTTTAGAACAACCTGAAGTGGGATGAGATTGAGGATATCCATTCCCAGGCTCTCTCAGCTGCTGCTGACCACCTACCGGTTGAATGGAGAAACTTTTCCATCTGGACCTCCCACTTGGTAGCTTTCAGTATAAATCTGGAGAGTTTAAATAAACTGCCCTTTATTTTTCTTCACCAAGGTTGAAGACTTACATTTAGCACCAAATAAAATACAAGCATTTTTTGGTACTCTCTTCTACAGAAAAGGCAAAAAAAAAAAAAACCCCTCTTTATTTATTCATTTATTTTTGGTCTATTGTGAATTACAGAAATTTATCATGCATCTATTTCTCTATTATTCTTCCTACCTTTTATTAAAGTAAAAATGGTTTGAAATAAATTACTAGCAAGCCAAGTTGCAGTGATGAGTTGAAAAAAATTATAATAGGTAAGTAACTACAACTAATATCAAGAGGTGAAAAATTAGGCACTACAGTCCACTTGGCAAAAGTAGGAGCTGTCTGCCTGAATGCCAGCAATGCAGTGTTGACTAACCTGCTCAAATTTCTTAATGGCTCCTTGCTGCCTACCAAGACGTTTAGCCTGGCATTCAAGACCCCTCATGATACAGCTTCAACCAACTTTTCTAACTCGGTATCCCAGCACTTCTTTTTGTATGCTCTGTGTTTCAGCCAAACCAACCTACACACCACACACAGCATATGTTCCTTGTCTCTGAATTTTCTCCAGAGACCCCCTCTACCTAAAACATCCTTCGACCCTCTACTCCCCAAGCTCACCTGTCCAGATCCTACCTTTCCATCAAGGCTAAGGTCAAATACCACTTTCATTTATTCAATAAGCACTCTTGAAGGACTGCTAATTTCCAGACACACTCTAGAAGGTTCATGTAAGAGACCTCAAGTAATTTCCATGAGCATGTTCTGAAGAAGGAGTAGATCAAGCATATGGGGATAGACGAGGAGGGAGCAGATGAGAGTGTTCCAGGCAGCAACAGCAGTGTGTGCAGAGATGCAGGGCTAGGAGAGAAGCAACGGAGTGTATTCAGAGGACTATACGTTGTTCAATATTCTTAGAGGGATACAGCTTCCCTTCTCCTGAAGTCTTCCATGTGGCCTTTCTCCACCCCTTTGCCTACTGCATCCCAGGGGAGGTGGAGTGACTTATCTGATTGGTAAATTTGGAAAAAAATAAAATAGGCCTTCCTTTATTTTCTTGGGAGCAAATTACATGCAAGGAGCAAGAGTTCTGTATATCTTCATGTCACACATTCCACGCTTGCTGGTTTAAGACTCCCTAGGCCTGCACTGCATAGGAAGTTTTAACCAGCAAGACTGCCTAGGGAGTCAAATCAGTGTTAAACCTGTGGCTGGATGGACACCTTGCCTTGTTCAAGGAGTTCAGAAGCAGGCCTGTGTTTTCCCTGCTCAACTGGATTGTTGCTTCTTGGTAACTAGGACTTTGACTGATCAATAGAATGAATTGATCTTTATAAATTAGGAAAGAAGGATTCTGGTGAAATTAATGAAAGGTAAACTGAAAAGAAAGCTTTAGCAGTTAGCTATTGCTGAATAACAAACCACTGCCAAAGCTTAGTGGCTTAAAACTGTAACCATGTTGGGCCGGCCCGGTGGCGCACTGCTACAGTGCGCCGCTTGGGAAGCGCGGCGGCGCT
>NW_007737823.1:34788-35958 GCF_000696425.1 Galeopterus variegatus | reverse complement strand
TTCTCATGGTGACAGGGCAAGTTTCCAAGAGAACAAAGAGCAGAACGCAAGGCCACTTGAGGTATAGACCCAGGACCAGAACAATGTCACTTCTGCACTCTATTGGTCAAAGCAAGTCACAAAACTAGTCCATATTCAAGAGAGAGGTAAATAGAATCCACCTAATGGGAGGAACTGAAAAGTCACACTGTTAAGGGCCGAAGTATAGGGAGGTGTGGCAAATTGGGGGCACTTCTGTAATCAATCTATCACAGGGAATTTCCAGACACAGATTGGGCTGGAGCACAATAAGCCCCTTACCAGCAACGACCAGGAGAGAGAATTGCTTGACAATTACGGACAATGATGATGACACAGGTAACACTTACTTCAAGCCTACTATGTGTTCTTCACAATAAACATGTGAGGTAGATACTGTCATAATCCCATTTTACAGGTATGAAAATGTAGTCTTCAAATAGGCATATACCTTACTCAAGGCTCTAGCTACTAAGGTAAAAAGCAGAAAAACTAGAAACACACAGAGTCACCACATAGAATACTGGACAGCTGGCTTGGGCCCCAGCTGCAGAGAAAATTTGCCAGAGGATTCCCTCCTTGACTGAGAGCTTCAGGAGACTTTCCTCTTCGTCTAGCTCTCCTTTTTCTATTGCGTCTTCTTTCTCTTTTCAACCCTCGTGATTATTCCTATTACTGTTAAGTCTATTTTTCAGCCCATAATGTTTTATAATAAAATACTTTCTTCACTGCTTTATAGAGACATGGAGAGGATTAACAGTTAATTTAATGTTTGCAAAATGCCTCGAGCACCTTGGAATTAAATACGTCGTGTGCAAATACATAAATAAAGGCTTTAGAGTATACAGACATCAGTCTTCTTAGAATCACATGCTCAGAGTGTCTAAATGCATGCACGCACACAGTCCGCTGCAAATCTGCCGATTCTACTAGACACGCGCCAAGTGACTCTAGACTTTGCACTTTTACCTGCGGTATTAGCAGGAAGGGATGAAAACAGAAATTCCATCACCCACCACATTTGCCATCTCTATATGGGAGGGATGAAAATGAATAGAAATGCCTTCCATAATGCTTGATAATCCAAATCCTCCCGCCCCTGCTCCTCCCTGCACATGTCCCTTTCCTACCTTTTGTGTCCCCTTCTCTTCC
>NW_007737823.1:32940-33605 GCF_000696425.1 Galeopterus variegatus | reverse complement strand
AACAATGGATATATGAACAGATTTTTTAGGGTAAAACTTATGATTGTCAAGATATGTGGATTCATAATCAGATAAATCAAACCAGATGAGAAAGAGTCTCCAATTTTCAAGTCCACCAACCTCACAGAGCATTTTTGTGAATTATTTTCCATTTGAGGATCTCTTGATTTTCATTTTGACCAGCTTGGAGGAGCAGGCAGGAGAACACGTCCTGTAAGTGGCCCTCACCTCCAACAACTTTAGAAGAAACACAAGGTGAAAAAATGGACAAAGACGCTAATGTGTATCAGGAGGCTTTAGGCGCTGGTTAAGTTTTGTTTCCCTCCAGTATCTCACTGAATCCCCCATATCGTTCAAGGGTGTTATTAGAAGAATACAGAAATTTTATTACCTACATTTTCCTTACGAAGTCAGTGAGGTTAAATATCTCGCCCTAAGTCACTTGCACAGCTATTAAGTGGACTGTGAGCTCCCTGAGGAAAGGGCAGTGGCTTGCTTATCTTTATACCTCCCAGTACCTAGCACAAAACATAGCATAAAATAGGCATTCAGTGCACATTTACTGAAGGAAAAATAAGAAAGTGCAGAGGTGGAATTGAAATCCTTTCCTGTCAGATGCCAAAATCTGTGCATCTTCCTACAGAACCAACCTCTGTGTGTGTGTA